>NW_007259852.1:422082-431384 GCF_000164805.1 Carlito syrichta
AAAAAAAAAAAAAAAAAAAAAAAAAAAAAGATAGTCATCTCTGCAGGGGATTTGGAAAGGTGGGCTTTGCCCTGTTCATGTGGGGTTTATGATAATCCTAGTTGACTTAACTTTTCACTGTAACACAGAGCCAGAGGGTATGCTGGGCATTAGGTTAGCAACAATAATAAATAATTAGCCTTTATCGAGCACTTACTGGTTGTAAAACATGGGTTTTTGTTCCTCGAGTGCCCTTCTTTTTTAATCTCTTCAGTACCCCATGAGGGAGGCACTATTATGCTCAGCCTCACTTTTCCAATAAAGAAACTGAGGATCAGAGAAATCCCATTCTTTGCTTCAGTCACACAGCTAGTAAGCACTAACGCTAAGATGTCAGCTGCATTCCATCTGGTCACAGCTGGCATGTTTACCTGCTGAGTCATGCATCTTAAAGATTAAAAAAAAGTATTCCTTGCCGGATGTGGTGGCTCAGCCTATAATCCCAGAACTTTGGGAAGCCAAGGTGAGAGAATCGCCCGAACCCGGGGGTTTGACACCAGTCTGGACAACTTGGTGAGACCTCGTCTCTACAATACATCACAAAAACTCCCTGGGCATGGTGGTATGCGTCTTTAGTTCTGGCTACTTGGAAAGCTGTGGCGGAAGATCGCCTAAGCCTTGCAGTCAAGGCTACAGTGACCATGAATGTGCCACTACACCCTAGCCTGGGTGACAAGAGTAAGACTCTAACTCAAAAAAAAAAAATTTCTGAAGTGCCAGTGATTATGGATGCTGAGTCATTTGAAACATTATCATTATCATTATGGCAAATTAAAACTGAATTTTTTAAAAAATAAGCAGGACAAAAACTTCAGATGAACTGTCACAATGAAATAGGAGATTTCAAAGATGCTGCTGTCCTGCTGTGGCCACCTTGAGGTTTTTCTATCCTAGTCTCTGCAGCCCAGTCTTCTGGGAGTGAATTTACTCTCCTAGCTGTGAGAGAAGAGGTTTCAGTGGGACAGAGTGAATAGATTCCATCTAAGCGCCTCATCTGTCACTCTATCTGCAGTGCTCTCTCTGTTCCAATGAGATGGCTGCTCCTTCAGGCGTGCAGGCTCCTCACCCAGCTCTGGCTCTTTGACCCACCTGTTGAGCATACCTTCATGGCTTGTGAGTCCCATCTCTAGCCACACATGGGTGGGGACACGAGAGGCCACAGGTGCACTGATCTTGTCCAGGTTAACATGTAAAACAGGCAAGCCTGCACGCCACCTTCTTCAGGAAGGACGTGAACAGCTCTCACCCCAGGAGCCAGTCACAGAGTGGAGTTCCCATGATGAAAGATGTAAATGCTGAACTCATAAGGCCACAGCACTGGCCCCAGTAGCCAGGTTCCCACCCCCTCTCACCTACCTGCTCAGCTGCCTGAAAGCGTCACCTTTGGCTGGAAGCGCTGAATGTCAAAGCAGCTGCATCTCTCATTCTTGGTCCTATCTGGAGTGTTGGTCTCGCTAGCTACTGAAGAGAGAACACAGGCACATCTATATCTACAATTAATAAACCATCACACTCACCCATCTGGAGCTCCAAGCACTGAGGCCTTTACTCTTACCCCAAAAGAATATATATGCATGCATGTGCATATTAATAGGGAAGTTGGGCTTAGATAGGCTGAAACTTTGTGTTACATGCTTTTGTTGATTTGAATATAAATATAACAAATAATTTGAAGAGCTACCTGTGGGTGGTTTTCCCCAATTGTATCAAAGAAGGTAGAGAGATACAGAATGACTCCCAGAGATTCTAGACCTCTGTGGCCTTCCCATTCACCTGGCTTCTTCCTGCCAGTACATTCTCACTGCTTTTCTAAGTTCATTTATGCTAACAGCTTGTTCCATACCCAAAGTTCTATGCATTTGTCTAAGTGTAATAATTATGTTGCCTATAAATTTCCAGTTTTCCCTCTTGGAGCACCAAGCAGACATTTCAATGACTATTGATTGAAGCCACAGATGCTTGTCAGATATCCTGTGAAAAAGAGATGAATCAAATGCTCAGAGTGAGGAGGAGACACGTCCTCAAAACCTTAGCTTGGGGACATAGAACTGAACTCCCAACCCTTTACAAAACAAACTCCTGAATACTACCTGGATTGTAAAGGCCCATTACCACCACTCTGCAAATTGTATTTATTTATTTATCTTTTAGAAAGCAGGATTTATTGAAGGACAAAAAAGCTCCCACAGTGGGAGGGGACCCAAGGGGGTTGCCCATGCAAATTTTAAATGACACAGTAAGGTCAGGGTCCACGAGGCCCTTCCTGACTTGTGGGTCAAACGTGAGGCGGAGGGCAGACTGACTCCACCAGGCTTTCTCCATCATCACCTTTCGAACACACCTGAGATGGGATGACCAGGAATAACTTTATGCTGACTCATCCAAAAACATAAAGGCATCATGAACTTTCATTTCTTTTCTATGGTAGAGTATTTCTGCATCTGTGAGATACGTAGAAGTATAAGAGCGATGAAGAAGGAGACTCAGCCAGGCTCGGTGGCTCAGCCTGTAATCCTAGCGCTTTGGGAGGCCGAGGTGAGTGGATTGCCTGAGCCCACGGGTTCGAGACCTGCCTGGGCAACTTGGCAAGACCTCATCTCTACAATAAGTCAAAAATTAGCCGAGCGTGGTAGCGCGCGCCTGTAGTTCCAGCTACTTGGAAGGCTGAGGCAGAAGGATCACCGGAGCCCAGCAGGTCGAGGCTGCGGTGGCCGGGAGCGGCCCCTGCACTCCAGTCTGGGCGACAGAGTGAGACTCCAACTCAGAAAAAAAAAAAAAAGAATGAGGCTCTGCAAGTCTGGGACTGAGAGAATGTCTCACCTTGATGCAAGATCAGCCTGTCATACCTTGATGGTGTATTCCTTTGTTTCAACACTCCAATCTCATACCCAAGAAAAAGAAATGAAATTGTTTGGGGTATAAAAAAATATTCAATACACCATAAAGTGAGGGATGAAAAGGAAGGAGGCAAAAAAAAAAAGTTTATCGTTACTTAATAGATGCATAAGTAGTTCAGAACCAATGTTCCATAAGACTAAACAGACAGTTACAGAAAGTAAACAACAAGGTTGTGGGAGGTGGGGGGTAGGGAAGAGGGTGTATGTGCCCAGGCTCCCTGATGCTAGGCAAGGTGCTGTCTCATGTGCTTTCTCAACTGATCTGGGTATTAGTGTTGTCACTTACAGCAGAGGAATATGAGAATCTAAATATTAGTCAGTGGTTTCTAACCTAGTGTAGTGGGCTGGATAGCACCCATTGCCAAATTGTCTACGTTCTAATTTCTGGAACCCATGAATTTGCTACTTAATAGACAAAAGGCATTACACAGATATTGTTAAGTTAAGGATCTTGAGACAGAGCAATCACCTTGGAGTATACGGGTGGGCCCAATGTCATCACAGCGATCCCTATCAGCAGGAGGCAGGAGGGCCCATCAGCAGAACCTGATGTGGCAACAGAGGTAGTGACTAGAGTGAGGTGTGAGGTGACTGACTTCAAGCCAAGGAATGCTGGCAGCCTCCAAAGAGACCAGGAGTGGAGTCTCCTGGCCCAAGAAGAATTCAGACACTGGTGTAGCCACACAAGGTGCATTTTGGACTTTTGACCTCCAGACATATAAGAGCATAAATCTGTGTTGCTTTTTCTAACCACTTTTTTGTGGCCATTTGTTATAGCAGCAACAGGAACTAGCATTGCTAAGGAAATCAATTTTGTTAAGAGTCAATATACTCACCTTCTCACTTGGTTATGTCACCAATTAGCCATGTGCCCTTGTGTGTGTCCTGTAAGCTCTCCATGTTTGGGTTTTCTAAGAAATAAAATGGGTAGAAGGAGAGGTCAGAGAAGAACCTGAAAACTGGTGGTATGCAATTTGGAACAGGCCTGTTAAGTATGTTGCATTTTCTTGCAAAGTGCTCAAAAGTATAGACTGGTCAAAAACTCTTAAAAGTCAACTCTTAAAAACTAGTATTCTTTTGGGAGCATGCATGGTCTGGCAAGACGGAGGCATTTTCCCTGTGGAATAATTGCCCAGTGCTAACTCTTGCCACTGGTTAACACACCCACCAGTCTCACAGTTACGTGTTTTTTCTTGTGTGGAGAACACTCAAGATTCACTGTTTAAAAAAATTTCAAGTAGTAAATCATTATTGACTGCAGTCACCAGGCTATCCACAGGCTCTCTAGCTCTTACTTGTCTCATAACTGAAAGTTTGGGCCCTAGAAATGGAGGTGGTTACTTTTTTGGATATTTATCAACTTAAAACCAAACAATTACATTTCTTTGTTTTAATTGGCAATTTTTAAATTTCAAGAAGTTACTTTTTCATGTTTTTATTGGCAATTTGTGTTCTTTTTTGAAATAGCTATTTATGCCTTGTGTCCATTTTTCTATTGGTTTGTCTATATTTTTCATCCTAACTTATTGGATTCTCTCGTGTGTTAAGGATATTAACACTTAGTCACATACTTTGCAACTAACATTACAAGTTGTTTTTCTCTTTAGTTCGTTCATATTTTAAAAAATAGAGCAGGGCTTTTATTTTATAAGATTAAGTCTTTGATCAATTCCTTTTCTGGTGACAAGCTTAGAAAATATTGCTTCCAGGTCATATATTTATCCCTACCTATTTTCCTCTAAACTCTGGTACTCTGATTTTTACCATTTGTGTTTTATCTATCTGAAACTCGGTTTCCCATATAATGTTACACAGGAATATACTCTATTTTTTTCAAATTGTTGGCAGCTCTGCCAATACCGTGTATGAAGTAAACCAAAGCCATCTTGAGCTCTAATACCTCAGAGTCCGCACGCACAGCAGGACTGATGTTAAGTGCCTTTCTCCTGGACAGTGGTCCTTCACTCTCATGGACCCAATGTCTTCGGACATTCTCTCCCCTCCAGCTGGAAGCTGGTCCCAGGAAAGAGCCTGTAAAATTCATTTTCAACAAGACATGGATGCTGGTCATCCATTCAATCTCCATTACTGAATACCTTCAAGGTTAGGTTCCAGGTGAAACTTCTGGGGATATAGGAGTGAGTCAGCCACAGTTCATCTTAGAGAAGTGTCTTAATCCAATGCTGAGACACACAATGAAGAGCAGCAGGAGGTTTCTGGTAAAATAAGAACACTAATATTGACAACTATTTATGGAGCATGTACTCTATGCCTCTCATTAAGCGGAGTACTTCACAATCATCTCACCCCACCGTCAGGACACTGTCACCACCCACTCTCCTACTGGGACTTGTGGAGCAAATGTTTCCAATGCTGAGACTGATCAGCACAGTGCCCTTTTTAGTCTAAGCCATCAGTCCTAGAGAATATATGAAACTCAGCCATAGGAGGAAATTGCTTGGAGTTGGCAGGGTGAAGGAAGGGGTCTGCGGGTCATCTCTGCAAGTGAGCCCAGCCTAGGATGACCTACAGAGTTAGTGCTAGACACAGGACACTGCACAGATGAGAAAACTGGCTGCCAGGCCCGGCTGCTGACCTGCTGGGATACTGCCTTCAGCCCACACCGTGCACCATTTGGAAATACATCCTGTTGGTGGTGGGAAGTCTTCTCTTGGTTTCTTGCATGCATAAAAATAAAGTTCAGATTGATTAAAAGCTGAAATATGAAAGGCACAACTTAAGAATTTTGTAAGTAAAGAAAAAATGTCTTTATGAATTGTGGGCACAAGATCCAAAAAAACACAAACTACAAAGATCAGTGAATTTGTCACAATAAAGTTAAAAATACATTCTCAAAAAATAGAAAAAAGTATAAATAAAAAGACAAGCTCAAGGCTGGGCAAAGATATGTTTAACATGTGTATCCAATAAATTATGAGTATCTAAAGTATACAAAAAACTTGCGCACACACAGACAACCAAAAACAACAAAATAATCCAATGGAAAAGGATTCAAAAGATACAAGCAGAAAAATCATAAATAAGAAAATCTGAATCACTTATAAACATTTGCAAAACATTTCAAATCTCATTGAAATGAACAGTCAAAATAACAAGACACTATTTCACACCCCTTGTTTGGTCAGAATGAAGAAGGATGGCATGGCCACTGCAAGGATGGAAAGCAACTTTCCACTAGTGATGTTTGGGCCAGGTTAGTCCTCTTTGTGGGATTGTCCTTGAGAATTCAATTTCTCATTTGCTGTGGACATGACCATAGAAAATATCCCCTGGGTTTTTTATCTGCTGCCTTGCTGGCAAGTAGCCTACTGGGAACATTCGTGAACCCTTTATTCAAATGCTACTCGCATACTTCCATCCCCTGGATGACCACCCTCCAGAAGACACAGTACAAGCACAGCAGATTGTCTAGTTACCACTGGAAGAACACAAGTGAGATTTTACAGCAGCCACATTTCCAGTCCTCCTTGAACCCAAATTCATGTCTATCCCTTGTGAGATGCACACGGGACCCTTCTGTGTGTCTAGTAACCAAGTCGTGGGTACGCAGCAGAGCTAACTCAGTGAGCCTGGCTCCAGGAGTCATCCACAAGTCATTGTATGACCATCTCTGGATATGGAGAATTGCTTTTATATTATTGTTATCTAGAGCAGGGAAAATAAAAGAATATTTAGTAGCATAAACCTGGCCTCTTCCTATCAGATACCATTATACCAGATACCCCACTGGCTGTGACAACTAAAAATGTCTCCACACATTATCAAATGTCACCCGGAGGGCAAAATCACCCCCACCTCCACTGAAAGCCACCAATATCAAACACTGCTGGTGGTATGTAAATTGTTACAGTGTTGAGACATAAACTGGCAATAACTAGGAAAATTGCAAATGTACAGAATCTGTGATTCAGCAGATACTCTCAAGTCTATGCCTTGGAGAAACTCACTCAAGTGTTCAGAGATGTATTCAAAACTGTTGCAGCATTGATTGATGACTAAAAATTTGGAAACAATCTAATTATTGATCAAGGAGAGTAAGCAAATTGGGGTACATTCTTCAGTGTAAAGCTAGGCAGAATAAAACAAAGCATGAATGAGTTTGGGCAATAATTATCAACACAGTTAAGCTTCACAAATGTAACATGAAGAGGGAAAATATGGTAGAGGAACAGATGAGTGTATCCATTAATGTAAAGCTGGAAATCCACTGCACATAATATTTGTGGACGCATGTACATATTATATGTACAATGATCAAGGGTGAAGACAAATCAAGGTTGAAGACAGAGATATTCTAAATGATTTGAAGGCCAAAGAGAAGAAGAAATCTTGCTCCAGAGATCAGTGTGGGAGTCAGAAACCATGACATCTCGCACACGTTGTATTAGACTGTTGCTGGCCTTGTTGGAATAGGGCAGCAACCAGGCACACAGCTCCTCCAGGCTGCAGCTCCTTTAGGTTTGCCGTTCCTCCTGGTCTTCCGCTTCTCTAGGCCTACAGCTTCTCCAGGTCCACAGCTTCTCCAGGACGTAGGTGCTCCAGGCCATAGCTCCTCCACGCCCACAGCTTCTTTAGGCCCACAGCTGCTGCAGGATTTGGTTTCTAAACGGTTAGAACCACATTTTCACAGTCTCTGCATTTCAAGTGACCAGCACAGTGTCTGGTACAGAAGAAACACTGGAGGAGAAAAACCTGGGAGGAAGTTTGTCTTCGTTCTCGCAGGAACCCGGACACACTTGCCCTGCCATGGGAAGCCGAGTAACTTTCTTTTCTATTCCCGTCAACCTCTTGTCTACCCTGCTGGTTTTCATTTATTTCATAATTCAATCATAATGAATTTTAAAATCCGTTCTAGCTCCCAGGCCTCTGGAGGCTTGCTTCACCAGTCTGACATCATATTCATTTACATCTCTTGTTTTTTCATTCTTTGTATGAGGCCTGAGGACTGTTCCAATAAAACGCTTTCAAGATTACATTACATATGCAGCGTGCTATTTATTCCTGGCCACATGTTCACATTAACAAGCAAGAAACTGCTTATGCCCTGATCAACAGTTACAAATTGTAATGCTATATCTATTGTAATTGAAAAAAATTGGACCTGGATTATGATTTTGTAATTATCTAAGCTAAAAGTTTAAATGGAAAATGTTTATATAGAAAAACAGCCAGTTCAAGTTCAGGGAGACATTTGAGGCCATCCAGTTTAAACCCCTTCCAAGACGGTGAGTTCTTCTGTGGCTCCTGTGATGGCCAATCATCAGTCTTCAGCACGGGCTGTTCCTGGAGGGGTGAATACTCTCCTCCTAAGGTCCCTTCTTTCTTCAGTGGGCAATTGCAGTGGGTGTGAATTACTTCTCGATTTGCTCTCAAAAACAGCGTAGGGTAAAGTTGTCATCTTCTATGATGGCCTTCAAATATCTGGAAACAGGGATCTTGCTTCCTGGCATGTCATAGATCAACAGTCCATCCTCTGTGACGGCCTTCAAATATTTGGAAACAGGGTTCTCACTTCCTGACGTGTTATAAATCAAAAGATTGTACTGATGGAGTTCAAGGATTTTTGGAGGACACAAATATCATCTAATGCTATTATTTTGTAGATGCAGAAGTTAAAAACAAGACTCGATGAGTTGCCCAGTGTCACCTACTGGTTCATTCGATGATTGTGCACTTAGCAACAAGCTTAGGAAATTTACATTTTATAATTTATTATAACAAATATAATTGCACAATGTATTATAACAAATGAGTTATGGACACATTATAACTTAGCATATTGATAACAGTGAGACTTTTGACTGGGCGCAGTGGCTCAAGCCTGTAATCCTAGCATTTTGGGAGGCCAAGTCAAGAGGATTGCCTGAGTCCAGGGGTTCAAGACCAGTCTGGGCAACTTGGTGAGACTTTACCTCTACACTAAATCAAAAAAATAGCTGGGCATGGTGGCACATGCCTGTAGTTCCAGCTACTTGGAAAACTGAGGCAGGAGGGTTGCCTAAGCCCAGCAGGTCGAGGTTGCAGTGGCTGTGAGTATGCCACTATACTCCAGCCTGGGCAATGGAGTAAGACTCCAACTCGAAAAAACAAACACTTTATTTTATTTTATTTTATTATAATCAATATTTTTTATTATATTGTGAGGTACAGTTAAGGGTTAGATATACAAATATGCTTCATTTAGGCACCCTTGTTGATAAGAGGTGTCTCCCCATCCCCAGACAGATGATTGCTACCATTAATCCCATCTTCCTTCCCCTCTCCCCACATAGTTTCCCACCACTATCAGTCATTTTCTTATGATAATACATTGGATGATCAAGGTCCACTATATGAGTGAGAACA
>NW_007259852.1:432128-433077 GCF_000164805.1 Carlito syrichta
TCTCTGATCCATTTGGAGTTAATTTTTGTGTATGGGTATAGATAGGGGTCCTGTTTCAATCTTCTGCATGTGTTCAACCAGTTTTCCCAGCATCATTTACTGAATAGGTTCTCCTCTCCCCAGTGGTAGGTGGTGGAGGCTTTATCGAAGATTAGTTGGTTGAGAAATTGAGGTTTCACTTCTGGAATCTCAATTCTATTCCATTGATCTATATGCCTGTTCCTATACCAGTACCAAGCTGTTTTGATGATTGTAGCTTTATAGTAAAGTTTGAAGTCTGGTAATGTGATACCACCTGCTTTGTTTTTTGTTTTTTGCTGAGGATTGTTCTGGCTATTCTTGGTCGTTTGTATTTCCATATAATTCCTGTTTTTTCCATATAATTCTTGTTTTTTCTAGGTCTGAGAAGAATGTTGCTGGTCATTTAATGGGTATTGCAATGAATCTGTAGATTGCCTTAGACAAGATGGACATCTTCACCATGTTGATTCTTCCAATCCATGAGCATGGGATATTTTTCCACTTGTTTGTGTCATCTTTGATTTCTTTGAGCAGAGTTTTGTAGTTTTCATTGTAAATGTCTTTCACGATTCTGGTTAGGAAGATGCCAAGCTATTTCATTTTTTGTGTGGCTATTGTGAAAGGAATTGTGCTTTTTATTTGAGTTTCTGTTTATTTACTATTGGTGTAAAGAAATGCGATTGTCTTTTGCACATTTATTTTATATCCTGAGACTTTGCCAAAGGCCTTTATTAGTGTAAGGAGGTTTTTGACAAATGCTCTTGGATCTTCAAGGTACACAATCATGTCATCTGCAAAGAGAGATAACTCAACTTCCTCTTTTCCTGTTTGGATACTCCTGATTGCCTTCTCTTTTCTGATTGCTCTAGCCAGGACTTCCAATACTATATTGAACAGGAGAAGTGAGAGTGGGCATCCTTGTCTTGTT
>NW_007259852.1:434158-464627 GCF_000164805.1 Carlito syrichta
AAATTAGGGTTCTTGTGGTCTTGCTTTTCCAGCTTCCTTAGGTGGCTTGTTAGGCTGTTAATTGGTGATCCTTCCATTTTCTTCATGTGTGTTTGTACGGGTATAAATTCCCCTCTTACTACAGTTTTCATGGCATCCCAGAGATTTTGGTAAGATGTTTCTACATTTTCATTTGTTTCCAGTTATCTTTTGATCTCTGTTTTGATTTCATCATTGACCCAGGAGTTGTTTAGCATCATGCTGTTTAGGGTCCACATCTTTGTGAGTTTTGGGGGGACCTTGTTGGTGTTAATGTTTATTTTTATTCCACTGTGATCTGAGAATGTGCATGGTAAAATTTCGGTCCTTTTAAATTTGCTTATGCTTGATTTATGGCCAATTATGTGGTTTATCTTAGAATATGTTCCATGCAGTGATGAGTAGAATGTGTATTCTGTGGTCTTTGGATGGAGTGTTCTGTAGGTATCAGTTAAGTCCATTTGGTCAAGAGTCACACTGAGGTTCTGGATCTCATTGGTGATTTTTTGTCCTGATGATCTGTCTAGGGTTGTGAGTGGGGTATTAAAATCCCCAATTATGATGATGTTAGAGTCAATATCTTTCTTTAGTTTTCCTAGAAGTTGCTTTATGAAAGTTGGCACACCTATGTTGGATGCATATATGTTTAGGACAGATATTTCTTGTTGATGGAGTGAACCTTTGATCATTATGTAGTGGCCCTCTGTATATTTTTAAATTTTTGATAGCTTAAATGGTATTTTGTCTGAAATTAGGATTGCGACTCCTCCTTTCTTATGTGTTTCATTCGCCTGAAAATTTGTTTCCCATCTTCTCACTTTGAGTCTGTGTATGTCCTTTCTAGTAAAATGGGTCTCTTGAAGGCAGTATATTGTTGCCTGGTGATATTTTATCCATTTTGCCATTCTATGTCTTTTCAGTGGTGCATTTAGTCCATTCACATTCAGGCTAATTATTGAAATGTGAGAGTTCATCTCTATCATAGAGTTCTTATAGAGTTTTGTTCTTCCACCTGGTTTTTTGTTTTTCTTTTGGATTTGGGGTTGGTTCGTGTGTATTTTATTCTTTTTCCTGTACTCTTGTGAAGAATGTTGTTCTTTTTTCCTTTTCTTCTGTGTTTAGTACTTTCTTAAGTGTTTCATGTAGAGGTGGTTTGGTGGCAGCGTAGGTTCTTAGGGATTGGATATCTGGGAAAGATTTTAATTCTCCCTCACTGATGAAGCTTAACTTGACTGGGTAGGTTATTCTTGGTTGAAATTGTTTATCTTTTAGGACTTTGAAAATAGGGCTCCAAGCTCTCCTAGCCTGCAGGGTTTCTGTAGATAAATCTGCTGCTATTCTAACTGGTCTTCCATGGTAGGTGATCTGATCTTTTTCTCTTGCTGCCTTTAGGATTTTTCCTTTTATGCCTACTTTGTTTAGGTGAATTATTATGTGTCTAGGAGTTGGTCTTCTCATTTGTTGTCTTGCAGGGGTTCTCTTGTGTTTGAATTGCATCACTGAATAGATAACGGAAGTTTTCTTGAATGATCTCATGGAAAGTTTGTTCCAGTGTGGTCTCTGTCTCTGTTTCTGCATCAGGAAGGCCAATTACTCGTAGGTTTGGTCTCTTGAAGTAATCGCTCATCTCTTGGAGATTTTGTTCTGCCTTTTTGAGCTTGTTTTCTGTGTTTTTAAGCATTTGGGTTAGTTCTATATTTTGGTCCTCAAGCTCTGAGATTCTTTCTTCTGCTTGGGTAATTCTGCTTTCCATGCTTATCAGTTTGTTATTTATTTCATTCACAGTATTCTTTATTACTGTTATCTCAGATACCAGCTCCTTCCTAGTTTCTTCTCTCTCCTCAATTCTTTTTGATCTTTTCATTAATGACTTGATACCTAGGTTTGTAGTTTGGGACCAGTCATTCTGGGGGCTCTTCATTGTTTGCATTCCAAAGTCAGTTTTCTCAGTGTCTGCCCTCCCAGGGGTCTGGAAGAGACCCATATTCTTTTGGTTTTTCTTCTTTTGTGTAGATTTTTCTCTCTCTCCCCCTTTCCCTCCCCTTCTTTAATTCTGTTTCAAGGAAAGTGGGCTTGATTTTGTTTCACTTGTACAATTTCTTTTTCTTCCTTATGAGGGTCCTCAGGCTTTGTTCACTTTTGAGGTTGGGGTGTGGGCTGCGGGCTGTACTTATTGCAGTTTTGAGATTTAATTGAGGGGGAGGCTGTGATTCAGAATCTATATGCTGATTCCAGCATCCACTATCAGGTGTATGAGCACACTGGAACCTATTTCCCACTGTCTTACAATCTGTCTGTGCAGCAGTATATAGGTTTGGTCCCTGGATAAAAAGGAGGTACAAAAGAGGAAAATAATGGAGGAAGGGGGGGTCAATAGGAAGTTAGAAAGAGAGGAGAGTGAGAGGGGAAACAGACATACATACCAGCTAACAGTGAAAAAGAGACACAAGGCTGGAGAGAAGTGAAAAAAACATGTGGGCCAAATTCCCTAAAGGATACTGGTAGCTACATAGAGATAAAATCATGAAACAGATAGTGTAAGTCAGAAAGCAAACTAAAGTGAGCAAAACAGTCAAAATGATAAAATCAAAAGTCAACATAAGAGATCAGACTAGCTCTGGAAGCTTTCCTGAGTGTCTGAAGTCTCTTCAGCTCTGATCTCCAGCCTCTCCTCTGCCATGAAGTAGCGCACACACCTGATGTTTTCCTTGCAGGCAGCTAGATTTACTGGCAGCTTGGGTTTGTTTTTTGTAGCCTGCTGCCTGGGAGGTCTGCGATGTTGCCTTTGTCTGATTCAGCAGGGGAGGGGCTTTGTCTCCTGTTTAGCGATGTTACCTTTGGAACCGAGGTGGAGGCGGTTGATAGGTGGGCAGGGCAATGCAAATCTCTGCCTGGAGAATGGCTGAGGTTGCAGCTTCACTTTTGTGGATCTTTTCTCTCTGCTTGTCTGGGTCCCTGCGTGTTCCACTATGATGGACTGTGCTAGAGTGGGAGGCACCGGGGATCAGCTGCACAGCTGGATGCTGGATCCGGGGTACCATCAGCAGGCTGGAGTGGAGGAGGGGGTCGAGAGTTCCCTCCTCTGGAGCTGAAAGTCTCCGATCAGCACCTCCTTAAGATATGCTGTTCCCTTACACAAGCATGGGATTGCATGTTGAGTGCCTCAGCCAGGGTAGGCCCAGAGCTCCAGAGCTCCAAAGCTCCAAAGGACAGGTGGTGGGTGGCGTGATTGGCCCTGGGTCCCTCACAGGGTACTTCAGCCAGAAATGGGACCAGTATCTCTGAGGGGCAGGCGCCTAGAGCCTCCCCGGGTGACCGGAAACTTGGTGCTGGGTGCTGGGCGAGATGATGTAGCCAGGGAGGGAGCCAGACCCGGGACTCCCACGCGGGCAGGAGTCACATATAGTGGAGCAGCAGCAGCCAGGGGCCGCAATATCTGGTCCTGCGTAGGACCGAAGGTCTCCAAACCTCGGACCAGTGCTGCTGGCGGTGGGCAGGGGGGTGGGGGAAGAAAAGTAACAGTCTTTTTGGGACCTCATGTTCGGAGACTCTCACAAGTCCTCCTATGCCATCACCATCTTACCGGAATTCCCCCAAACAAAAACGTTAAAACAAAAAAAATCCAGTGAGACTTTGGTGAGCCACAACCAGTCATCCTCCCCCTCCCTCCTGAAGGCTCCCATGATCGATGTTATTAAACATTTGAACATGGGTGTCATTAGAGTTCCAGCAGGAGGAAGAAGCACTCTGAAAAGTATGGAAAGAGGGGCATGTGTGAAGATGAAGTATTGTGTGGCCATGGGTGTTGCTGTAGATGTGGAAGACATTGCCTGGGCCCTGTTTGTGGGTCAGAGGTCATTGTAGGTCAGTAAGAAGACAAAGCAGACATGGAGTAGGGCAGAGCAAGGACATACTGGAACACACATTGGTCTCACTACCTCCAACCGTGGAAGATGCCCTTTGCCATGAAGCAGCACACACACCTGATGCTGGACTCAGAGAAGTTTAAGGAGGAGCTGTGGGCCTTGAGGAGTTGTGGGCCTGAGAAGCCAAAGAACTGGACAGACTGCATGAAAGTTGTGGGCTAGAGAAGCTGCAGGACCTGAGAAGTTGTGAGCCTTGGAGGAGCTATGAGCCTGGAGTTGCTGCAGGCCTGGAGGAGCTGTGGGCTTGGAGGAGTTGTGGACCTAGAGAAGCTGAAGACCTGGAGGAATAGCAAACCTAAAGGAGCTGCAGGCCTGGAGGAGCTTCCAGACTGGAAGAGCTGAAGACCCAGAGGAGTTGCAGGCCCAGACGAGTTGTTGGCCTAGAGAAGCTATGTGCCTAGAGAAACGGTGGGTCTAGAAAAGCTGTGATCCTAGAAAAGCTGTGGACCTAGGGAAGCTGCAGGCTTAGAGGAGCTATAGACCTAAAGGAGCTGTGAGTCTTGGAGAGTTGTGGGCCTAGAGAAGCTGAACACTGGGAGAAGCTGCAGACCTAAAGGAGCTGTGGGCCTGGAGGAGCTGCCAGGCTGGAGAAGCTGAAGATCCAGAAGAACTGCAGGCTTGGAGGAGCTGTGGGCTTAGAGGAACTGCAGGCCTGGAGAAGCTATAGACCTAAAGGAGCTGTGGGCCTAGAGAAGTTGAAGACCTGGAAGGGCTGCAGACATAAAGGAACTGGCAGATCAGAGAAGCTGAAGACCCAAAGGAGCTTTGGGCCTAGAGAAGTTGAAGACCTGGAAGGGCTGCAGACATAAAGGAACTGGCAGACCAGAGAAGCTGAAGACCCAAAGGAGCAGCAGGCCTAGAGAAGCCGTGGGCCTAGAGGAGCTGTGGGCCTAGAGAAACTGCAGGTATAGGGGTGCTGTGGGACCTAGAGAAGCTGTTGGCCTAGAAGAAGATGTGGGCCTAGAGAAGCTGCAGGTCTGGAGGAGATGCAGACCTGGAGGATATCCAGGAGTGGCAGACATAGAAAATTGACAGCAAATAATAACAATAAACTAATATCCAGCATTTGTTGTGTACAAGCTGCACTCCGGATACTGTCCTGGGCACTTGGCATATATTAACTCATTTGTTTCAGCCCCACTCTATGAGGCAGGACCCATTACTATCCTTATAGTAAATCCTATAGACACTGCTCATGAGGCTCAGGTGGGTTAAGGAGGTTACTCAGGTCTCACAGCTTTTAAGTTTCCAAGCTGGTACTCAACCCCAGCAAATCTGGATCCAGAGTCTGCCCCCAGCAACCCTCTTCATCGTCTCTATTGACACAGTGTTTCAGGGCCGAGAGGTCTGGAGATTGCAACTCTAGAGATCTTTACAATTATTCTTATTGTTGTTCAGATAATCTATTATTTAATAACTCTGAAAATGTAGACTTTCAGGACTTAGTAGAAAGACAGAAGGACCATTTCATAAAACTGAGCACAGATTAAGGGAGGAACATGCATGTATCCGATAGCTCAGGCCCCAAGAAACCTACCAATGCCAAAGAGGCCCAAGCCCACTTCATAGTTATACTGCAAATCCTGACTGCATGTCAACACCGTACCAAACTCTACTAGGCCTAAAAGACCTTTCCTGACCTTAAGAGGCTTAAATGCAGAGGTGAGATAAGCCAGGGACACAAAGAATCACAGGACAGAGCAGGCTGTGATGGTGCCATGAAAGGGTACAAAGGGATAGAGGAGTAATGAGGAAAGGAAATCTTCCTGGAGGCAGTGAAGGCAGCTTGGGTGCTAGGCAGGATTTCAATAGGTGAGGATGAGTAGAGGGTGAAAGCATTCAACAAAGCAAACAGCAGGGTAAAAAACAGAATAGAAACCAAAGAAGAATTATTAGCAGTGAATTAACCCTGTTGATGAGTGGAAAAAGTTGACAACATAGATGAGTAAGTGGGGCCATTGCAGGATGACATCAATAGAGATGCAGCTCAGAGCCTTCGTGATCGAAGTCTCAGCTACTGGGCCAAGTCACAGGTACACTCATGCTGGGCTATCCCTTTTCTACCAGCTTTGCTTGATCTTGCTTTTTTCTCTGTCTCTCCTCCCTTTCCCTTTCTTTCCTTTCTTCCTTCATCCTCTCTTTCTCTCTTCTTTCTTTCTTTCTCCATTCTTTCTTTACTCCTTCCTTCTTGTTCTCTCTTCTTTCTTTCGCTCTTCTTTACTTCTCTCTTTCTTTCCTTCTTTTTGTCTTCCTTGCCTACAGTGCCTACCTAACAGGATCACTAAATATGTTAACTGAAATCTTGTACAATGACAACTCGATTTTTTCTGTAGAATTCATATAAAAATCTCTCTGACTAAAGAAAGAAACAAAACTGTGAAAATGTTGTACTTCTACATGATTGGATAAGATATTGGAATGTGTGCACAACTTAAATTAGAACATCACCTTAGAATTTGACTATTCAACCAACAAATCTTTACTAGGGACAACTACACACCCACTGTACAAGAAGCTCAGAAAATTCTGAAGTGACTTAATTAAAATTCATCTCTTCCATGTGTTCACAAAGTGTGGGATAAATAGGCAGTAATGAGTTGTCAAAACACCTCCAAGAGGTGTGACCTGTGAGTTTAAAAGAAACTTGCTAGGTGGACAGAGGGGAAAGGGTCTTCTTGCAGAGGGGACAGCTGGCACACATGTGTGGGGGAGGAGCTCACTTATCTGAGGAACAGCAAGACATACCTGGGGCATGAGATGCAGAAAGGGCCATGGCAGGGGCTGTGACTGCGGATATATCGTGGGGCCAGATTATCAAGGACTGAGAGGGCCAGTGAAGGATGCTAGGCTTTCAGTGTTAGGCAGTGAAGGCCATTCGAGGAAAGGACAGTCTTAACTCCACTTGTATAACTGTGCTGGCAACACAGACGGTGAGTTGAACTAGAGAAAGAACTAATGCCATGAAGTGTAGTTAAAAGATTATTGGAATATTCCAGACCACAGATGACAAGGTCTAGGATTTAGAATGCAAATCAACAAATATTTATTTAAGAATAGTAAATATCCAGTACAGTAAAGATCTAAAAAACACAAAAACACAGTTGCTGCTCTCAGGAAAATGGACGGTAAGCCTTGGACTGAGATGAGAATGATAGGGGCGTGGAGGGAATGTGGAGGTTCCAGAGGGAACCACAGCCCTCATGGAGCACCACTCAGCAGGACAGGGAGAGCAGAACAGCCTGGAGCGTGGCGAGAGCTTCACTCTGCACGTGTGCCTGCCAGAGTCTTAGTATACAGTTAACAGATACTTTCAAAGTTAATTAAATTGACACAGAATTGAATGAACTATTCTTCAGTAGAGCACACATCTTGAAATTATCACCTGACCTTTGGGATGTCACATTTCGATGATCAGTGGTCCTGGGTTTTATCTGATTGCAAGATTCCTCAGACAGTCAGCTGTCAACTTACCACAGAGTTTTCCCACCTCACATCAAAGATTTTACATATCTGGGTTTACTTTCCTCTGAGAATTCCCCTTACATCTCTTCTTGCTTCACAATGTAGGCTGGAGTAATGATGCAAGCAAAATGAGAAAAGTGGAAACTCATTGGTATCACTGTGGTTGTGAAGAAAAAGACAGAACCAAGTCATGTAAAAGGCACATCCAACTTGCCTTGGAATCAGTGGGAAAAACTACGATTGTGGAAGGAAAAGACTCGGGTGTTCTCAGAGCGTCTGACTCAGATGAGCATGTTGATGGTAGAATCACATCTCTAAATAAGGGTTATTTTGAAGGAACTTTGGGTTAGAAAGAAAAATAATGAGTTTCTGATTGGGTCACACTGACCTTGAGACTTGAGATTTTATGGGGTGCCATGGTATCTAAGAGATAGAAATATAAATAACTGAGACATACATTGAGATAATTTAGGTGGTACCAGAAATTTGGGGCTTGGATCAAATTAACCAAGGAGGGTGCATGATAGTGTCTGACAGACAATCTTGAGGAATAAAACAATTGAAAAAAATTACTGCACAAAGATATCCTAAAGACTAAGAAGCACATTGAGATGCAGGCAAAAAATGTAGGCATGAAGAGGCCAAGGGAGGAGGAGAGCTTCAAGGAGAAAGGAAAAGCAAACATTGCCTGATGCCTGCAGCGTACTCAGTCCAGGACTGAGTTGAATTTGCTGGGTTTCAGCAGTTCCATGTCTCCAACATTTCCACAAAGCCTGGGAGAAAGGTTTGTTGGATTTCTAGAAGTTCCAGGTCTCCAACATCTCCATGAAGCCTGAGAAGGGCTTTTTGGGCTTCTAGAAGTCCCATGTCTCCAAAATCTCTACAAAGCCTGAGAGGGTTTGCTGGGTTTCTAGAAGTCCCAGTTCTCCAACTCTCCACAAGGCCCAAGGAGGACTTGTTGGGTTTCTAGAAGTCTTCAACAGTTCCACAAGGCCATAATAGGACTTGATTGATTTCTAAAAGTTCTAAGTTTCCAATATTTCCACCAGGCCTGAGGCAAGCTTAATGAGTTTCTAGAAGTCTCAGGTCTCCAACATATCCATGAGGCCTGAGAAGGGTTTTTTGGGTTTCTAGAAGTTCCAGGTCTCTAACGGCTTTACACAGCTAGAGGAGGACTTGTTGGGTTTCTAGAAGTTCCAGGTCTCCAATGGCTTAATGAGGCCTGAGGAGGACTTGTTGAGTTTTAGTAGTCCCAGGTCTCCAATGACTCCACAAGGCCTGAGGACACAGTTTCTATAAGATCCAGTTTTCCAACATCTCCAAGAGGCCCGAGGAGGGCTTGTTAGGTTTCTAGAAGTTCCAGGTCTCTGAGAGCTCCTCAAGGTCAGAAGAGGACTTTTGGGGTTTCTAGAAGTCCCAAGTCTCCAATGTCTCCACAAGAGGATTCATTGGGTTTCTAGAAGTTCCAAGTCTCCAATATCTCCACGAGGCCAGAGGAGGGTTTGCTGGATTTCTAGACGTTCCAGGTCTCCAATGGCTTCACACAGCCTGAGGAAGGCTTATTAGGTTTCTAGAAGTTCCAGGTCTCCAACATCTCCACGAGACCCGAGGAAGGCTTACTGGGTTTCTAGAAGTTCCAGGTTGCCAATGGCTTCACACGGCCAGAGGAGGGCTTGTTGGGTTTCTAGAAGTTCCAGGTCTCCAATGGCTCCATCAGGCCTAAGGAAGACTTGTTGGGTTTCTAGAAGCTTCAGGTCTTTATCGGCTTCCACAAGAACATTCACAGAGGAACAGTAAGGTGCAGTTACGCTGGAGCCAGCAGATCTATTGTAACCCTTGGTGATCAATTATAGTCTCCAGTAGAGAGATTCTTTGCAGCATCTTGGCTAAGAAGAAAGGTCAGGGGAGAAATGGAGTAGCTCAGGTGGGCGTTGGGAAAATACTTCTGTCCCTCTTCCCATAAGATTCTGTTTGTGAAGTATGGTAAATAAGTTTCTGAAGTAAAGATTTCTGTAAAATGTATGTGAGCTCTAACTACCACCACTTCAATTAATATAAATCAATATAAAATATCTTCTCATTGATTTCCACATGACCAACTTACTAGAATCCTAAGTTTATGTTAGCCTTGTAGGTGGTCGAAATATTTTGAATTTATTTATGTAAAAATGTCTACTCATAGTATTGTTACATTAAAAATCCAGAAACAGTAGCAACCAAAGCTAACATTTTTAAGCATCTACACTATGTGAGGCCCTGCTACAAGTGCTTTTTTATTCATCTTTGTCTCTCCTTGCAAGAGCCAGAAGGTGGGTCCTGCTTGTTTTCTCCAGAGGCAAGCAGAGACTCTCATTCTCTTCCAAACATCACACAGCTCAGAAGTGGCAGATCTGGATTCAAGCCCAGGTGACACCAGAACCCATGTTTTAGTCATCATACTGTCTTGCAATGGTAACCATCACTACACACAAAGAGACATCCCAGCCGATAGTCTCTGGTTCATCTATGTCTGTCTTCACTGAGTTTCAGTTCCTTATTTCTCCCTCCTGAATCCAACTTGCACAATAAAAAGGATAGCGCAGTCATCTGCGCAATTATACTAGCATTCAGACACACTCAAACTTGGATGTGTTTATCCCTCTGTTTAAGAAGGTTTCTTAGTTACACCGGCCCACTCTCCATCTGGGACCCGAGAGGGATCCAACTGGCACAAGAAGGTCATGGCCATCAGATCACTGGGAAGGGTATGAATCTGAGAGACTGTGAAATGGTTTCTGATCATCAGAGCTGGACCTGGGATCTGGGGAAAAGCAAAACTTATTTTACATGAAAACCATTTGAGACATTTACATAAAAATCATTGTGAAGAACAAAACCCTTCCTTCAGACTTGGGATGCAAATGTTGGGAATGTTTCAAAATAAGAAAAAAGCGAAGCAAGAGCTGTTTCTCCTTCAGCTATGTTAAATGGAGGGTAACATTTTGTGGTATTACTGCACACATATTTTTTCAATTTCCTTATTATGAGCTACATAGTTGGTGACACAAAATAACGTGGAGTTAAAAAAATAAATGAAGCGACCCAGCAAAAACTAGAACAATGTACAAATAAACATGTAAGAGTGTTAGGGTAAGGAGGAGGAGTCAGTGGTTTTCCAGGTTCCTCCCAATCCTAAATGTATAGTGTGCTAAGAAATAGGGTGTTCCGACAGTCATCCTAGATATACTACTGGAAGAAATTCACAAACCTGACACCACATTAGCACTGAACAAGATCTCATCTAAATACAATTTGCTCCTTCCCACTGAGTGTTTAGAACCCAGTAAATAAAGAAAAATATTTAATATTTTTAATTCAAAAAACAATGTATCTGCTTGGCATGCCTTCACAGTAAACAATTTGGGGGACAAATCTAAATGTACTAATTGGAAAAAAAAAGGAAATTAATCCATGTTATAAATTCATAGGTGTCTTCATGTATACTAAAAGCCTTACACATGTTGTCTTCGTATTCCTCACTGTTCATCTCTGGAAGTTTATAGTATCACTCCCAATTTGGAAAAAAAATGTTAGACTAAGGCTCAGAGTTAAACAACTACTCCAAGTTCACTGAGCTAGGAAGTTGCAGAGCTGAGGTTGGAACCCAGTTCTCTCTGACTCAAACTTCCTCCCACTTCAAATGCTCCTTCTGTGAGTAATAAAAACCATTTCTCCAAATTTGAATATAATGTAAATATAGAAATTAAATGGTAGATATTAAATAGCAAAATGTTGAATCAACTTTATAATGAGTGAATAAAATAGATTTTTGTAATGTTCTTGTATTATTAAAAAATGAACTAAGCTATAGAATAAAAACTAATTTGTATGTAAAAATAATTTACCTGGTGAGAGCCTGTAAGAGTCACAGTGTAATTATTAAAAAGCGACATTAGTTTTTCCGAAAGACAATATTGTCCTAGAGTTTGATTTATAATGAAAAAAATGAATATATGCAGTACTTAATGGCACAATATCCATTGATTATTCTAGTAATGGAATTTCTAGATAAGATTATTAAAAGAATAGTTTTATTTATGTCAATATATTTAACATAAGGTGACAAAAAAGCATTCCCAATGAAAACTGCATATCAATTAGGACTATATATTAAAAATAACAAAATCCCAACTTAAACTGGTTAAACAATAAATTAACTCACATGACAGAAAAGATCAGAAACATAAGCAGCTTCAGGCAACTTTGATCCAGGGGCTCAAAACACATCTCACAGAATTCGATTCTTCAGCGTCTCTTTGCCTGGAATTTGTTTGGTCCTCTCGCCCTCTGTGGGGTCTCGTGGTGTCCCAGGCTCTCTCGGCGCCCCCTGCAGAAACAATGGCTTCCTCAGTGCAGACCCCGCAATCTCTATTGACACTGTTGGGGGACAAGTGCTGTCTCTCCTTAGAGTTTCCAGACACAAGGAGCAACATTTTTTTTTTTTTTGCGAAAAACCCCCAATTTTTTTCACATTTTATCAGCTCTGGGTGGGTTCCCTCACCCACTCTGATCATGGGGATGAAATGTGGGTATTCACGTGAGCCCCAGAGTTGCCAGCTGTCACTGGACCAGGCTTCTCAGTTAGAACATGGGGACTCGGCATTGGAAAAGGCTGGTATCTCACAGGTGGGCTCGAGATTCAATCACGATGGATGTTTGGTATCTCCCAATTGCCAATGTCCAGTGCAAATTGAGAGCTTTCTAGGCTAGACATGAACACAGGTAATCTCACAAGCTGAAATAATGCCCATAATGCAATAAGTTAACAATTGTACAGATTACTGGTATTGATTAACGACTAAGACAGGAGCTGAGTGCTTTACATATTTTACTTGATTGAAACCTCACACTACCTATGAGATAGGTATTACTATTATACCCATATTTTACAGATGAGGAAATTGAAGCCCAGAATACCTAAGTAAATTTTCACATAGGAAAAAGGATGAAAGCCTGTACCATCTCTGTAAACTATGGAAGGATGCCATCTAACATTGGAAAGAAAAGGACTCGTTATCACACAGATGAGATGAGATTCATCCAACAAACATTTACTAAAAACTTACAACATACTGATACTGGCTGGGCACTAGAGCTGTGCAGGTTCCAAACCTAAGAAAATCCAACTTGTGATTCCATCCTGAAAACACAGAATTTCTGCCCCAGACTCCTTCTTGTAGTGCCTCAACCCCACCAAAGCCCTCCTAACTCAGGGTATTTGCACACGTTGTTTTCACTTTCTTTCCACCCATGCGTCTCCTCTTCACATATCTTCCCATCCTTGCTACCCACACTCCATCATTATCATCACCTAATCCTTGAATTCCTTGTGTCTCAGTCAACTTGCATATTAGTACCACCCCAAATCCAGGGTTGTTCATCACCGCTGAGCTCAGTGTGCTAGTCAGGGTCACACGAAGTCTCTCTACCCAGTTTCTCTCTTTCTGCAATTGTAATTTCAAACCTCTACCAGTCTCCTCAAATCTTTGACTCTACCATTTCCTTTTACTCTCAGCAGCCTACCTTCTACTTTTTCATTAGAAAGCAGAAATCATTAGTAACTTCCTTGTGTACACTCCAAACCCTAACCCTATCCCCAACCAATGTGATATGTTCCCAGAATCTTATTTTTGTCATAAAACTTCCTCCTGGATCCACTTGTAAATACTCAGATTGGACCAACTGTGTTCACACTCTTGAAAAATTAGAATTAAAACAAGTAATTATGAATTCAAACATTGCATGCTTTCTTTTAAATGAAGAAGATGTAGAAATATGGGTGGTGTGCTGTGACTGTCTTCCACCCACACACGGAATAGATGAAGAAGGCCACAAAAATGTAGAAAAAGATTTGAGAGGTAAGAAGATGTTTCTGCATAAGTTTCCTAAGACTTTCCATTTCTTGGCTTCCAAGTCTCAGCTATATGCCTGCATTTCCTTGGAGACATCCCTATAATCTTAGGATTGAGTTTACTCTGCTAGTTTTGGTTGGTTCTGTCACTTCTACTAAAAATCATAAATACAAAATATTTTATTTGCAGTTGTTTCTAACATGTTTCTGTTCTCCCCACCTCCATGTCCAGATTCTGGTCCAAGCCATCATCCTTTCTTAGCTGGACAGCTGTGATGTTCTTCTAACCAGTCTCCTTACATGCCCTGTGCTCCATCCAACCAATCCTCAAGTTAGGTTATCTGGAGATAATTTTCTTCCACTTTCAATGGCTTCCCTTTGCTTCAAAGTAAAAGCCTTAACACAGACCACACAGGCCGGTGTTGTCCAGCTCCTAGCTCAACAGACAGTCCTGTTTTCCCATAGTTCTGCTGCTCACCACCCGTGAACCCCCAAGAGTTCACAGGTCTGACCTGGTTAGAATCTCCGTTCATTCTCCTTCCAAAACAGCCTCTGCCCTTTCAACAGGCTGGCATCTGCTCATCCCTCAGATTTGCATTAATTAAATGACATTTACCATTACAGTAGTATTTCTGTAATTACTTTTTAAGATTTGCCTCCCCCAACAAGTTGTAAAATCACTAGATGAGTGACCGTGTTTTCATCATTGTATTTACAATGTCGGGCAGGCACAGTTGCCAAGTGGTAAGACATCTGTCTTGTGTTTACAGTGTCTTGCACTTGGTAAAAAATCAAGGAGTGTTTGTTAAATAGGTTGTGCTACCGATATGCACACCAAAGGAGATCATACTGCAGAAACAGTGAGTGAAATACAAGAAGACAACTTTTCATAGATGAATTAAGTTTAAATAAACTGAAAAGATGTTTCAAAATACAAGGCACAGAGACCAACTGTTTGATATTGCATTCAGGTGGAAAGAAGAAAAACACAATTTAACTGCCAAAGAAGAAAAATGCACTGCCTCCATGGTATTTTCTATAATCCTAAAAGACAAAAGACAGGAAATTAGCATCTTTAAATATATAAGAGACAATAGCCTACAAAAGACTAGCTAATGAGTCATGTGGTTATGAGCATAGACTTTGAAGCCAGCTGCCTGGGCATGTATTCTGACTCTCTTGATTGGCTGTTTCTCCTTTAGCAAGTGTCTGACACTTTCTGTATGCTTTAGTTACACCATTTTCAAAATAGGGGTACTGATATGAGCTATCTCACAGAAGAATCAAATGCATCAATATATGGTTAGTGCTCAGAGTAGCTCTATCTAAATATGCTGTTATTTAAAGCAAAAAAATTGACACCCAAGAATTAAGTGTCCAGCCAAGTTATTCTTTAACTCAAAAAACTTCTTCATGTGGAGAGGCTCTCAGTCAGTGCCATTCCACCTTTGCCTTCTAGAAAAATTAAGTGAGGCTATGCTCCAAAAGATGGAGAAATGACTCAAAATAGAAAAATGCAAGGAGAGGGATGTCAAGGAATAAAGACTGAAGATCACCATTGAAGCCTCATCATAGGTAACACTGTGAAAATAGTTATTTATGACAATATTTTAAATATGTTTATAACTTAATAAAAGTTTCAAAGTTTACTCATTATATGTGTGCCTGTATCTATATATATAAAATGAAACTTTCAATAAGCAAAACTGAGGACTGGAAAATGGCATTCCCAATCATATTGGGGAAAATCATATGATAATTACTCTTTAGCTAACTTTAGCTAATTCACATAGAGTAGATATTTTCACTTAAGATAATGACTAATAAATTCAAAATGAATTATTTATCGTCTATATTACTTGGGGAAAAGTGTGAGGTAAAGAAACAAAATAAAACCTCATCTAGAGAAAACAAAAATGAGGAAAAGAAGAATAAAACAATGTATCACAAATGTTAGTATAAAACAAGATAACAGAGGCAAGAAAAACCCTATCTATTTTGACAACAGACCAAAATGTCTAAGAATCACTTCTTAAAACAATGTTCCATAAATGAGTCAAAAAAAACAATTAAACTATTTGCTGTTTGCAATTTAAAATAAATGAGGTCCAACAATTTGGTTCATGAAACGGCCTAGAAAAAAATGCTACAGGCCAGGCTCCGTGGTTCTGCCTAGAATCCCAGCACTATGGGAGGCTGAGGCGAATGGATTGCCTGAGCCTGCGGGTTCAAAACACTAAACAAAAAAAATTAGCTGGGCATGGTAGCATGCACCTGTAGTTCTGGCTACTTGGAAGGCTGAGGCAGAAGGATTTCCAGAGCCCAGCAGTTCAACACTGGGTTAGCCGTGAGTGTGCCACTCACTGCACTCCAGCCTGGGCGACGGAGTGAAACTCCAACTCAAAAAAAAGACAAAGTGCTACATACCTTATTGCCTATGGTCACCTTTGAAGTACTCCCCTTAGGAAGCTATGCACCAGCCCCAGAGTCTACTTGTCATTATTTGTTGATTTCTGATAATTATGTTTGCAAACTTGCCACTGTGGGCTTACATTGGCAGCACTGTGCAAATTACTATATTGGAACACTCTCCCTACTCACCTGATCTGGCCCCCAGTGACTTTTTTTCCTTACCCAAACATAAAGGAAATATTGAAAGGAACACATTTGGTGACATTCAGGACATAAAGGGTAATGCAAAAGCAGCTCTGAAGGCCATTTCAAAAAAAGAGTTCCAAAAGTGCTTGGATGGGTAGACTAGACACTGGTGTTGGTGCATAGCTTCCCAAAGGGAGTACTTCGAAGGTGACTGTAGTAGTATTCAACAAGTTATGTAGCACTTTTTCTAGGATGAGTTCCTGAACTTAATTGTTAGAACTTATACATTAAGGAAATTGACAGAAGTTCAAAAATCAATGAATCGTTAAAGATAAATCAGAATAACAAAAAGAAAAATAAAGTGGGAATTAAAATATTTGGGTGAGACAAGATAGAGTCCAAGGGAAAATTATCTAAGGATAAAAGAATATATATTTTATGTAGAAAAAAATTGTAGTTTATTATAGAGAAATTAGTCACATGCTCTATACTTTTATCATGCTTAAATGGTCATAAATACACAAAGAATGAAAATAAATTTCATTTAAAAAATCAACATGATCCTTTGACATGTTATGTAAAAATATTAATATATAGAAGTTTAATAATATAAATAATATTATTAATTAAATATATATGCAACATTATAACCAAAGAAAATAACCCTTTTTTAGATTCTATGAAGCATTAGCAAAAACTGCAGTGACTTTTTTCAAACTTTGGAGAAACAAATGATCCCCAGGCAAAATACACTCCTCCTCCAATACAAGTAGCAGGAGGAAAGCTATCTAACTCATTTCCATAAGCTAACATCAATCTTAACAAAGATTAAAAAGGAAAAAAGCTACAAAATAATCTCACTTATAAATATTCTAAGTAAATTTATTAAACCAACTTAGCAATAGTGGTAACCAACTCAGCTTTTCCCAATAACAAAAGATTGATTTAATATCTGTTAGTGTAATTTGCTTAATTAAAAAATCTACAGAATAGAATGCCAAAAATTTAATCAGTAAAATTCAGCAAACATTGATTTTTTAAAAAATTTTCAAATCAATATTTAACAGAACATTGAATGTTAGAGAAATTATCATGAAAGTCAAAAAGAAGATAAAGATATCTGTTACTTTTCCAATAATTTACATTATTTAGAAAGTTTGAAACAATACAATAAATAAGAAATAAAATGACCTAGAAATATCAAGTATAAATTATCAGTATTTGCAACTAGTATTAATGTCTGCCTACAATTGAAATTAAATGTATGAAAAACAAATTAGAACTTATGATAAATCTGAGTAAAATAATAATATGTAAAATATGTAATAAATGATATTTTAGAAAATATTGTTGAAAAAAAGTACAATGGTAGCCACAATAAAAATACATAGAAACAAATTTAGTGAGCAAAAACAATATCTATATGTGAAAATGTTCACTTTGCAAACTGATTTTTTTAAAAAGTTAAATAATATTGTGCTTTTGGATGTAAAAAACCTCCACAACAATAAAAGTTGTTTTTTCCTTTTTAGTGCTTCCCATATGCCAGACTCTCCTAAACATGTGTAAGTATTGCCTCTTTTAATCCTCAAAAAAATTCCTTGAGGCATTTTAATAGCTATTTTCATTTTGAAAATGAATTAATACGTAATTTATATCGTGTACGCAAAACAGTCACCATGATAGATCACATTCTTGATCACAAAAAAAGTATCAATTTTGAAATAATTGAAATGATATAAAGAATGCCCTCTGACCATACAGAATTAGACTAGAAATAAAAAACAGAACACTACCTGGGAAACCCCCAAATGTTTCAAAATTAAATAGCATACTTCTAAATAACCCATGGATAAAAGTAGAAATCACAAGAGAAATGAGAAGAAATTTTTAATTAAGCGAGCCTATTGAAATATATGTAATTCAACTAAACCAAGATAGGGAAGAAAATATAGAGCATTAAGTATTAGAAAACAAAAAAGTTCTCAAATTTTAAAAAATCTAAGCTTCCATTTTAAGAAACTAGAAAATAAAGGGCAAAATAAACACACAAAAAAGAATAATTAAAAAACAGAAATCAGTAAAATTGAAAACAAAAGAAATAGGGAAAAAACAATGACTTCAAAGGTTAGATCTTTGAAAACATAAAAAAATTCATAAACTTTTAGCCAGAATAAGTAATAAAGAGAGAAGAAACAATAACTATACCAGAAATAAAAAAGGGGACATCACTACAGATACTGGAGACATTGAAAGGTTTGCAAGGGAATATTATGAACAACTTTATGCCCATAAATTTAACAACTTCGATGAAATGGATAAATTCAATGAAAGACACAAAATACCAAAGCTCACTGAAAAAGAAATAAATAACCTGGATGTCTCCACATTTAATTTTAAAAATGAATTTGTAGTTTAAAATTTTCCCTCAAAGAAAACTTCAACTTCAGTAGGCTTTACTGGTGAAATCTACCAAATATTTATGAAGGAAATAATACCAATTCTGCACAAACTCTTCCAGAAAATAGAAGAGTAAGATTCTAATGCAATTTCTAAAATCAGCATTATCCTGATTCCAAAATTAGAAAAAAGAATTAATTCAGAAATAAGAAAAGTACAGGCCAATATTTCTCATCACTACAGTTATAAAAAATCTTCAACAAAAACTGGAAAATTGAATCCAACAAGATATATCATGACCAGTGAAGTTTATCTCTAAATGAAAAGCCTGTTTAATATTTAAAAGTCAATCAATATAACACACCATAGCTACAGATTAAAGAAGAAAAATTATAAAATAATTTCCATAAGTGCAGAAAAAAAGCCAGCCAACATGGAGAAAGACTATCAGCCTATTTCTCCCAATGATTACAATGAAAATTTTTGAAAATAATACAAAAAACAGCCACTTGAAGATTCTGAAAACTACCTACATAGCATTTTGAAAAAAGATAAAACTACAGAAACACAAAACAGATCACTGGTAGTCAGGGGCTGGTTGTGGAAGAAGATGCATGAAATAATGGCAGTGCATGATAGATTTATTCTATAACTTGATTACAATAATAATTATATAATTTCTGTCACAAGGCACTCACATTAAAGGCATTTTGTCAAAAGGAATGCATTAAAATGGCAATTTTACTGTATCTACAGCCACCTCAATAAACTTGGCATTAAAAACTTCAATAAAAGATTTTGCATACTAAATCAATGTATAAGCTTTCCAAAAAGTAAAACGAAAATACTAAAAGATACAAAATAGGCTAGGATGTATTTTTTAATTTGATCATCAGTTTAGAAGATTTCATATTTAGCTTTAGAAGCTCCCATAAAAAGAGAACAGAAAAAAATTAAAAAGGAAATTATCAAATAATGTAAAAAAAAAACTTTCTAAATTGAAAGAACACAAAATGCCCAACGTACACTAAATGAAATAAAGCAGGTAGGCAGATTGATTGATTGATTGTTAAATAGAACAAGCAAATCATGGCTTCAGGAAATTTTGTAAAACTTGTGGTTTGAAATAAATTTCTAAAAGCTTCTAGAGAGGAAAAATATATTACATACAAAGGACTGGGAATCAAGGTGTCATTTGAAATTCTCAAGAGCAAGACTGGAAGCTGGGAGATAACAAAGCTATGACTTCAAAATTCAGAGAGTAAGTTCCAATCTAGCATCATATGTGAAAAAAAATCATCAATCAAGAATAATAGTAAAATAAAGACATTTAAAAATATGCATGGTCTCTGTTGCAGCTCTATTCACAATAGCAAAAACATGGAACTAACCATGCTGCCCATTGAAGCTGGACTGGATTTTTAAAAATGTGGTACATATACAGCCATAAAGAAGGACAAACATATGGACTTTGCAGCAAGTTGGATGGATTTAGAGTCGATCATACCCAGTGATCTATCACACTAACAAAGAACAGAGTACCATGTGTTCTCACTCATAAGAGAACTTTGAACAATTATCCAAATCCTATAAGAAAGGGATTGGAAGTAGAGGGAAACTGCCAGTGTTGGGGATGCTGGGGTTGGGATTGGCAGTTGAGGGAAACTGCCAGGGAAGGGAGGAGCACACCTCATCAACAAGGGTACCTGCATAATAAACATTTGTATACCTAACGCTCAGTTGTAACCCACACCTTTAAAATAAAGAATAAAAAAATAGATAGGTAAAATATGAATGGTCTCAAAAGTTTACTTTTCATGCATCCTTTATATGAAATCTATGGGGGGAGGTAACTAGAAGAAGCAACATCTGGAATTTACAAAATGGATAATTCAATACTGCAATGTAGGTGTGGGGAGGTCTCACTACCAATCATAAATAGGAACAACAGGTCACAGGGCTTTAGGGAAGACACAGCTAAGAGGAGCAAAGAGGAAATTTATTTGAAGTTCTTGGCCATTTAATTTTTAGGAATTTTACAATTTGACTATAAAATTTGATGCTTAATTTTATTGGATACAAGGAAAAATAAACCAAAAATATGAAGTAGTTAGAAACTCCAGGAAAAACAAAGAGTTTTAAAGACAGAAAATGTAATTACAGCACATTGCCAACTGTAACTCACGTGAACATAATCAAGCAATGTAAACAATGATTATTTAAACAGACTGGAAAATGAGGAAAGAGAAAGTATGTGGGAGAGTGGGGAAGCGTAGGAGGATATGTGGTTGTGATGTAAAAAAGCTGCACCCTCGTCTGCCTGAGAAGAAATTCAATGTGTAATGTGCAAATTTGAAGAAGCAAGGCATCATATAAGCGATATTATCTGCAAGCCTGAGTTTACCAAACTCAATTTTCTCTCAGTGGAGTCAATGTCAGAGATGTAGTCGTGTCTGGAGACAGGGAGCAGCCCAAGCTAATAAGTGAGGGAAGAAATGGGAAGCCTTGGGCACTCCTGGGGCTCCCGGAACTCTGCACGTGTTTCTAGAATCCCATTACAGCTGAAAGGACTCCTCATCCCTTATCTAATAAGGGTGTCTTCTCTCCTGAGAAGGCAGGTCTCCTCTTCTACCTGAGATTCTAACCTTGCCCAAGGAATCCAGTTCTTTTCCTTCTCTAAACCCTATTCCTCAGAGTCAGAGTTCAGCACATTTAGGTTAAGAACATCAAGTTCAGATGAAGGGGATTAAAGTTTACAATTAGTAAAATAATGGCCAAGTTTGGGATAAAAAATATGGAATTGTATTCATGAGAATGGGTGCTGAAAGTACCCAGTTAAGGAGGAAGAATACTTCATTTTAGATGCGGCTGAATGTCTCATTATGGATAAGTTTACCAGAGCCTCTGAATTTGGTGTTCTAGCTTGGGCATCTGGGATGGGTGAGGAACAACTAAACTCAAGTTTGGGCTTTGCCCAGAAAGTTATCATTTCTTAATACAAGTAAAAGGAAGAAATTCTAATAAGGAGGAAATAGAAATGCAGAAGTGAACTTCTACATGCTACCCACCACCCCAAACCTGGAGACACTCCTCTACCACAGAGACATTAAAACATTGATGTCGGGGTTATGGCAAGCTTTTCTCCATAAGGAAAAAGACTAGAACAGCAACTGTCTGAATGTAAGACGTAATAAAGACATGTTTCTTGTTCCAAATATATAGTTATATGTGTGTGTGATGTGTATTTTTGTGGTGGTATTATTTATCAAAGTAATAGTTTCTCAAACTTGAAAACCATCTAGTATACACTTTTGGTGGGAGTGGGAATTAGTACCACCTCTATGGAAATCAGTATGGATATTTCTCAAAGAACCAAAGTAGATCTACCATTTGATCCAGCAATCTCACTAGTAGGTATCTACCCAAAAGAACAGAGGTCGTTATACAAAAAAGACCCCTTCACTTGTATGTTTATCTCAGCACAGTTCACAATTGCAAAGATATGGAATCAATTTAAATGCCATCAACCAATCAGTGGATAATGAAAATGTGGTATCTATACACTATAGAATACTATTCAGTCATCAAAAAGAATTTAATTATATCTTTTGCTGCAACATGGATGAAATTGAAAGAACATCATCCTAAATGATTAATGCAGGAGCAGAAAACCAAACACTCACTTAAGTGGGAGTTAAACTAAAGATTTGCAAAGACACATAGAATGGTATTACAGACAGGGAGACTCAGAAGGGGTAGGAGGGAAGGGGTGGAGAAATGAAAAATTACCTACAGGATACAAGGTGCACAGGAGCGGGTAGTGGGTACATTTAGAGCCTAGAGGTCTTTGCCACTATACAATACATTTATGTAACCAAGAACTATTTGTACTCCCAAACCTATCGAAATAGAGAAAAATAGAATAAAATAATAAAAATAAATGAAATAAAATAATCTAGGAGGCTAAAAAATTACCAACCACCAAATCCAATTGAATCAGATTTTCTGGATGACAGGTTTGTGGCATTGATCTTAAAGACAAACAAAGAATTTTTATAAAAGTTAGAGCTGGTATGTGGTGTGTGAACATGTGAAAATGTGTTTATGCATATTGGTTCATAGTCAAAAATGAGTGAGAGCCACAGCTCTAGCTGGTTTACAGATGACAGAGCCCAAGATGACTAGGAATGGAGAACAAGAAAAAATCGTGTGTCCCAGAGGAGACTGAGTATGAGCAATTTCCAGAAAGCTTCTGAGGGAAGAAGGGCTAAGTGTGTGAGAGGGAAAGGTGTGGATAGTCCCTCCTTATGTCACCATTAAATATCAGGGTCAGGGAGTAGCCATGGCTTCCAGTGAGGCTATGAATTCACAGAAGATCGGCAGCAAGTAAGGACACTCCACAACAGAGCCACTCTACAGTCACACCTGACATAAATATAAATAAAGACACTGCCTGTGATTAGTGCATCCTGCTCTGCAATAAAGATAATTAAGATAACCAATCACCGAATTGTTTTTGCTTCCTGTCAGCATCAAGTCAGAACAGAACCCAAACTCCATGCAATGTCCTCAAAATCACCTAACCCAAGCCCAAATGTTACAGTAAGTCTTCCCAACTGTTCATTTCTGAGATGTCCCATGGTCCCCACGCAAGCACACTCAGATCAGAAAGAGAAATCAACTCATTCCAATGGATGCCTTGAGGCATGAGGACTTCCTTCTCCCAAAGAACCTCGTTGAGAAGGGCTGTGGAGACTCCAACATGTATTTTATGTAGCCTGACAATCCTAGGGAGGGAGAATTATTATCATTTCCATTCTACAGACAGAGAATCAGACTGAGACATGGACTGAACAGGTAAACAGCTAAGAACAGCTAAGAGCAGGTAAACAGCTTGCACCAGGCAGCCTGATGACAGAGGTGCTTCATCACAAAAGCTATTTGGCTTCCACCAAATGCTATCACAGTATACTCAGTTATTCAGGGACAAAGATTTGTGTTGTTCTTATAAACGTACTACCCTGGCTTCTCACACCTGGCCAGAGTACACTGACGGCAAATCATCTCCTACCTCCCACCCCCTATCTCCCTTCTCATTACCACTCTGCCTATTCAGATTCTCATTATCGCTCCCTAAACTGCTGTAAAAAATGTGTCAATGGCACTGCCTACCTCCTGCCATCGATTCCTGAAGAATAATGTTCCTAAATATAACCTTGACCATGCAATTTTTTGTGGATAGATAGGTAGATAGGAAGGTAGATGATAATAGATGACAAATAGATGGATAGATAGATGATAGATAGATAGACAGACAGATAGATAGATAGATCGATAGACAGACAGTCACTGAATTACTTGTTTGGATGGCAGTTGTGGTCTGTTTCCAGTCATTTCTCCCATTTTCTCTGTTCTGGACAAATTAACTGTATCATTTCCTGAACAAGTCCTGACTTTTCCCATTCTTACACCATTGTGCACACCACCTCTGCTCAACCCACATTCCCAAAATTCTACCCATGGTTGCTCCATGTCATTCAGTCTCCAAGGCAATGTGGTTTAATAAAAAGACAAACAAGGAACATGGAATTATGGTCCTCCTCAACACTTCCCCTCCCCCACTATCCTCTATCACAATCATGTTCTCATGCAAAGAAACTGAGTTCATCCTCCTCTGTGCTCCTGTGCTACTATGTTATGTTCACTTATAGAATTTTTCAAATTCTGCCTCACATGATAGTTATTTTTTACCTCATTTTCCTATGAGGTTATAAATTCCTTGAGGATACAAAGCATCTTATTCATCTTTGACTCATGCCATGGAATACTAAATATTAACTGATAAGCAAATCGGACAATGTAAAATTCACATTGTCAAGTGCAACCAAGTTCTGTGGTCATGCCTCTCCTAAAGCCTAAGTTAAAAGGCACTAAAAATTCAGAAATTGGGTGGGAGAGGATATACTTTTAAAGTTTCAAGAATCATTTGGGAATAGAAACTCTCTCAAAAAAGAACCTGATTTTCTTTCTACTTTCTCCAGAGACAATAATTTGAAATTTTTCAGGACCTTCCCTGTATTCAAGTGAAACTACTATCCTTTCTCTGTGCATACTTGGTCACTATTGTTGCAAGCTGGGTCTACCATCACTCAACATGGAGCACTGCTGACAGGCTACTGGTTGACCTGACATTCAGTCCATAGTATGCCAGTGTCTCAGCACAAACTCTCAGTCTGCAGTGTCCTGGTTAAGGAAGCAGGACTGATGTCCAGCCCATGGTGTGCCATTGCTGACTCTTAGTCTGCAATGTCCTGATCAAGGCAGCAGGACTGGCTTTATAAGCTATCTCAAGTCATAGAGAGTTCATATTAAAAAAAAAAAGCTCAGGGCCACATTCTCCAGTTAAGGGTAGGAATAGAAAGTGTTGGTGTCCGGAAGCTGGCACTGTGGCTTCACAAAACCTTGACAGACTCCTCTCCAGTTCAGAAACTTTTAGCATATTACTCAATTTCCTGAGCCTCTTTCCCTGTAAGACAGTCCTTAGCTAATGGAAAGAATTAACTCATTTCTCACATTCCTAGTAAATTGCTAGCCCGAATTGCTCTTTTATTTAAACTCCTGAAATTTTTTCTTTGATAAAGTCATTTAAAATATTAAAAATTTTAAAACATGGGCAATAGGAAAATGTTTTCAAAGGAGCTAGCACGGAATATCATATATTTACTCTTTCACTATCCAGCAACATGTCTTCTCTGACCTTAATTGTTTCTGGAAAACCCAGAAGTCAAGGGATCTGTCAGAAAAGCAAATGATGTGACTGAAACTTTAGCCATATGACTGGTATGCAATGGAAACTACCTTGTGTTCCATCAACTCCTTGTACCCCATAAAAGGGACCTTTGAAGGAAACTCAGAAAAGAGCAACTAAATCATCAAGGTGCTGTGAGGTCAACTGAGGAGGCACATTATGAAAGCTAGGTATATGCCCTTGCCTAAGCACCATCCACTGCAGACGTGGTGAACACCTGGAGTCTACAGAGAATGCAGTCGCTGGGGGTAAAGGGAGGGAGTGGTCTTGAAGGTAATAGCTTCATAGTCACTACTGTTATTTATCTTTTTAGTTTTATGTTTTTTTAATTGGCCTGTAATAACTGCACATATTTATGGGGTACAGTGTGATGTTTCAATACATGTATATATTGTATAATGATCAAATCGGAGTAATTAGCATATCTGTCACCTTACACACACATTACTTCTTTTGTGGTGAAAACAAAGTCCTCTCTTCTAGTTGTCTTGAAGTACAAAGTCCTCTCTTCTTGGACCTTGAAATACTTTTACTGTTGACTGTATCACCTACTATGCTATAGAATACCAGAACTTATTCCTTCTATCCCTATTTTTTTTAAGATTTAGGAAATACAAGTGGTTTTGTTATAAGGATATATAGTGTGGTAATGAAGTCGAGGCTTTCAGTGTACCCATCGGCCCAATAGCCATCATTGTACCCAACAGGTAGTTTTCAACCCGTGCTTCCCCACCCCCTCCTCCCTTTAGGAGTCCCCAGTGTCTTCGATTCCCATCCTGATGCCCATGTTACCCATCGTTGAGCTCCCACTTACAAATGAGAACATGAGGCATTGGAATTTCTGTTTCTGAGTTATTTTGCTTAGCATAATGGTCTCTAGCTGCATCCATGTTGCTGCAAAAGACATTATTTCATGCTTTCTTTTTTGTTTGGCTGAGTAGTATTCCATGGTGTATATGGGTCACATTTTCTTTATCCAGTCATCCATTTTTAAACACTTAAGTTGGTTCCGTGACTTTGTCATTGTGAATAGTGATGCGATAAACATACAGGTGCATGTGTCTTTTCAATAAAACGCTTTATTTTCCTTTGGATAGACACTAAGTGGTGAGATTGTGGAATCAAATGGTAGTTCTATTTTTAGTTCTGAGAAGTCTCCAAACCTCTTTCCACAGGGGCTGAACTAGCTCATATTCCTACTAAGAGTGTATGAGAGTTCCCTTTTCTCAGCATTCATGCCAACATCTGTTGTTTTTGATATTTAATAAATAGCCATCCTGACTGGGGTAGGTAGTATCCTACTGTGGTTTAATTTGCATTTCTCTGGTGATGACTTCTCCTCTCTAGCTGTAACTTTGCACCCATTGCAAATCTCTTCCCATTCTACCCTCCCCACCACTCCTCCCAGCCCCACCAACCAGTGTTCTACTCTTTACCTCTATGACTGGGGATGGGGTGTCCTATGCTTTATATTTCAATTGCCCATTACAGAGGCAAACACCAATATTGAAAAACATATATAAAGATGGGAAAGATAAGACAGTAGCAATGGAAGTTCTCTATGTTATGGGTAGGAGTAGTGACTGATAAATAATAAGGACACAGATCAGTTAACAGGCTGATCCAAGAAAGAAAAGGCAAATATGATCCTCTGATGCCATATCTCGGATGAGGAAGGAGAGGAAGAAGTGAAGGAGAAAAGTAAATCAACTGAAGGCCTTGCAGTTCATAACCCTGTGAAGTTATTGCCCTGGTTGGCTGCCCAGCCCAGCGATTCAGGAAGGTCTCCCCTGACATCACCAGAGATCTCAACTGACACCAGGTCAGCCAGCCCAAGGGCACAGTGTTTACAGAGTCTACAGTGGTACACAGTAGTGTCCTAGGCCTTCACACTCACCAACACCCACTGCCTCACCAGAGCAACGACTAGTTCTGCGAGTCTTGGTCATGATAAGTGCCCTGGACAAGTGTGCCATATTCTATCTTTTAAACCATATATTTACTGTACTTCTTCTATGTTAAGATACACAAATACATTGTGTTACACTCACCTACAGCATTAAGTGTAGTCACATGTTGTATTGTTGCATAGCCCAGATGCCATAGTCTATACCAGAGTTCAGGTGTGTAGTAGGCTACATGATCTAGGTGCGCAAGTACATTCTACAATATTCACACGATGACAAAATTGCTCATTGACACATGTCTTCGAATGTGTCTCATTGTTAAGTGATGCAACTATCATAAATGAGTTAAGAGATAAGCTGATGTGCAAAGCCTACACAGGAGACATCTACCTCAATAGGGAGGAGCTGAGAGACCATATCCTGGAGGCAGTGAAGATGATATGCCAAGATAATCTCAGACAGTACCACTGGCAATTTCCAACGGTTTTAAGGTGCAGACCCTCATCCAGAACTGTTTGTGGCAGATGACAGCATGGGTATGTACTAGTCTGCCTGCCAAATTTGATTTCTTTTAAAAGAGTAATCCCTCAGGAAATGACTCTTTCTCCTATTCCAGCCACTCTGAGGTGGCTAGTCCCCTTCTCACCTCCCTTGTCTCTGTCCATCAGCCCAGAATGAGCCCATCTAGCTCCCCTCCGGTAACATTCCAAGTTGGGTCCACAGGAGAGGGACATTCCATCTATGTTTCAGGTCATAAAATGAAAAGTCTGAAAACACCATTTTTTCCTTACATGGAAGAAGCTGGTCTTGTTGGGAAGGACTAAACCGGCAATAAGGAAACAATGAGGCCAGCTGGAGAGGAAGTCCTGTCAGCCTCCAAGGTCATCCTGGCTGCCTGCGAGGCTTCACCACACCCTTCCCACTCTGTTCTCACGTGAAGCACCATGGTGTCTTTCCAACACAGTCCCCTTTTGTGGAAACTAGTTCAAGTGGGTTTCCATCGCTTATAGTCAAGAGTCCTGAGTAGCAGTTTACATGAATAGGGACATGTTATAGTCATTTTTCTTCTCTTCTTCCCCTTTCTGAGAAGAGTTAGCCCAACCTCACTGTCATCAGTTTCACCTGGTCCTGCCTCAGTCTACTCAGACTTTGAGGATGTGGCCAAGGTTCTTTGCTTCTTCATTAGCTGTGCTCCTAGTTGCTCCCTGCCTAGGTTTCCCAAAAGTCAGCTCCCACTTCAGAGTAAGATGCTGTCTACCAACAGCCACCACCAGAGAATTCAACTGAATGGGTCAAGAGTGGACCCCAGGGGCCAGGCATGGTGGCTTATGCCTGTAATCCCAGTGTTTTGAGAAGCTGAGGTGAGAAGATTGGTTGAGGTCCGGGACTGGATACTAGCCTGGGCAACATAATAAGAGCCAATTTCAACAAAAATGAATAACGTTGTCCAGACATGGTGGCACATATCTACATATCTGTAGTCTCAGCTACTCAAGAGGCTGAGGTGGGAGGATTGCTCGAGCTCAGGAGTTTGAGACCAGCCTAGGCAACAAAGCAAGACCCCATCTCTATAAAAAAATTAGCCAGGCATGGTGGCGCACACCTGTAGTCCCAGCTACTCAGGAGGTTGAAGCAGGGGGATCACTTGAGCTTAGGAGTTCAAGGCTGCGGTGAAGTATAATTGTACCACTGCACTCCAGCAAGGGTGACAGAGAAAAACCCTATCTCAGAAAAAAAGAGAGAAACCAGAAATCTATATTTAAAAAATAAGACCTGTTGGTTGTGTTAGGTCAGTGAGCTGAGTTGATGCCACAGATATGTAACAAATTGACCAGAAATTAGAAAAAAAGCTTATTTAGAAAGTAGATTAGAAAAGAGAGAGGGTGGATTCCCTTCTCCAAGATTGGAGAAGGGACCAAACACTTAAGGAACGTTTGGCAGCCAGTGCTTGAAGCTGAGAATTTTTAAGGCTTTCCTTTAGGGGGGTAGGTAAGCATTCTTGGGAGAGATAACACAGGAGCTGTTGCCATGGTGATGTGGTGGTGATCTGTTTCTCATATCTCTGAGGACCATCTAGATGGGGATGGTCAGTCATGGGTGGCCAATCACATAGACGAGAAGGACTGGGTCAGTAATTGAAAGACAAATTCTCCACTTTTCTCCCTTCTCTCTCTCTAATTTACTTTTAAATAAACTTTTCTTTCTTAAAAAAAAAGAAAGACAACTTCTTGGGACAAAGGTGATAAACTAAGAGCCAGGCAGGAATGGTGAAAGAAAAATTCTTGGGAGACGCTAATTTTAGCATATTGTGAGTGAGTAAAATGAAGTCCACCCAAGGGACAGAAAACTTATGGTTCTTCTAGTTAATGATTATTGCTGTGTATGCCACATCGACCTAAGGACATGACAAGGTCTGCTCAAGGTTGGTGACCAGAGAACCAAAGAAACTCCATTTTGGGTTCTGTCCTTTCAGACTGATTCTAATGGACCACCAGATGGAGGCATCACTGGGCCAAGTGACCAATACAACCCGTCACCCTGAGGAGCACCTGAATATTCTACCCAGGAGCCAGCTGCTTGGGCTCTAGGTGAGTTTTGAGTGCTGCTTTGTCTCATCCACCTGGAAGAAAGCAGTTACAGGAGGCGTGGACGAGTGTCCTGGCAGCTCCCAGCATCCAGGAACTATCCAGAGGGGCTGTGGTGACCTCATCATGGAGGTGTTGCAAGAACTGCCTGACTTTGCGCAAGCTAGCTGCCATTGATGGCCTTTGTGTGGGAGATGGTGACATAGAGACAATGTTTTTCGTTTAAGGGCCTAGAGTTACATCACAGGCCTACATACTTTTTCTTAAAAAGTGTCTTTCCAAGACAGCCCGCATCCCATGGCCAGGGGTCGTTCTCCAGCAGCAGAGCAGAAGTGCAAGGATGTGTTTTAAATCCTCCCAGCACTGTCTCCTCGGAGTGTCACCTGGTGTCTTTCTCAGGAGAGATGACAAGGCGTCCCAGCGGTCATCTGTTGAATGTGGGCCAGATGGGAGAGGGACTGACTTGGTGAAGGGTCGCCAGGCCCACGAGGTCCTTCCGCATCCTTCCCGGCCTCCAGGAGTTTCCACACTGACTGAGGGGCCCGTGGAAACCTCTGGCCTTGGGATGCGCTGATGTCTCTCGACTGGGATGCAGGTGGCTCAAGAAGGTCCTCTGCCAGGAAGGTTTTTCTTTGTTTTCTTTTATGACGGTTTACTTTTGCTTCTACCAAACAGTGGAACTTGGCGATTAAGACTCAATGGTGCTTGGAATGATTCCAGTCGAAAGAACTGTGCATTAGGCCAGTGGTACCCCCATCCTGGAACAGTGCTTTCTTCTTCTCTGGGGACCGCCCTCCCCTCCGCACACACTTCCTTTTTCTCCTCTCTCCCTCCCTCCCTCCCTCGCCACACATCCTTCGGCTCCTGAACGGCGA
>NW_007259852.1:464961-486544 GCF_000164805.1 Carlito syrichta
CGGCCGGCCTCCACTGCGACCGCAGCGCCGACCCCCGCAACCGCACCGGCATCTGCATGGGTAACCTCCGCGGGGGCCGTCCCCCTGCGGCCGCGCCGCCCCCTCCTCTCCTTCCCTTTCCCGGAGGGTGACGCGCGCGCGCAGCCTGAGCGTTCGTTACCAGGCAGTCGGTGCCACTGACGGAGCGCCAGCTGTGTGCCCTGCGCGGCTGTGGGCATGGGGGCGTTGGCGAGGGAGAAGCCCCTCGCTGGCCTCCTAGACAAGGGCAGAGGGGAGTCCAGCAGGGGTGAAGGCCATAAGGTCACTTCCTGTGGACACGTCTAGGGGCCACTCCAGGCTGGCGGGAGCTAAGCTTCCCTTAACCTCACGGCAACAGCGAGTTCCTTGTTACACCTGTGACTGTCCCGTTTGAACCAAGCGGCCCTCAGTCACCCGGTGCGACTACAGACCCCTTCTTGGGGCTGCAAATAAGGTAAAATGCAGACAACCAGCCAATCCAGGCTTCTAGAGTCTGGTCCACCTGGATCGTTTTCCACGCGGTGCACCACTGAGGGAGGCTGACCCTTCCCTTCTGGGTAGACAAGCTTTTACTTTTTTGTCTCAAAGCTAGTGATGATTTATAGTGCTTGAAAGTGAAGGAATCTTGGTGCCCTTCCCAGTTCGAATAGTTAACCTGTTAGGAGAATATGAAGTGCATGTTTCTCTTCAAGTGTAAGCTGATGGGATTGGAGACTCCAAGGAGGTTCTTGAAAAATGGCTTAACTTTGGGACAGTGGCCATACTTCCTTGAGAGTGTCACTTCACAGTGAACACCTTTTTCCTGTCCATAAAGTGAGTGGCAAGCTACAAGGTCTCCCCTTACTCCAGAGGCCTCCTTGAGGACCTCTCCCCACGCTGTGTAAGACACAGGATGGCTGAACCAGAAGAGGACGGGGTAGGTGTGGCACGTCCCCCTCATCTGGCACACTCCTTGGTGCATTGTTCTGTGTTCCTTCTCCTCTCTCCTCTGCTTTGCCCTGCCCCAACTCTCCAGCGGTGGAAGGGGACAACTGTGTGTTCGATGGGGTCATTTACCGCAGTGGAGAGAAGTTCCAGCCGAGCTGCAAGTTCCAGTGCACCTGCCGGGACGGGCAGATTGGCTGTGTGCCCCGCTGCCAGCTGGACGTGCTGCTGCCTGAGCCCCACTGCCCCACTCCCAGGAAGGTCGAGGTACCCGGAGAGTGCTGTGAAAAGTGGGTCTGCGGCCCAGAGGAGGAGGAGACCCTGGGAGGCCTGACCCTCGCAGGTGAGAGACACCTGCACCCTGGGGTGGTGGCACTGGGCAGAAACGGGGCACAGAGCAGGGGCGATGAGTCTGTAAACCCAAGTCATTGAGGTACACCACAATTTCCCCTAAATGGGACCCGCCAGATTGAGTCACCTTTGTCTAGTTTTTGCCTTGTTGGATTTATCTTATTGTTTTTTTAGTCTAGCCAATGTACTTGATTCTTATTAGCACCACAAAGATGTATTAAAAACCTTTCTTTCTGGATGCTGGACACCATCGAGCCCCTCTCAAAAACAGCATCCCTAAAAAATGCCGCTCCTCCCTGGATAGGTATCCTGAAGTATGTCACCTTTCCAGATGCTGCAGGGTCAGATGGTACTACAGGGCCATCATCTTAGTCTTCCTTTTGTTTCCTCTTGCTAATGAAATAGGTATTTTGGGGGACAAAGCCATTCGTTAGCCAGACCATTTATATTGGCAGTGGCCAGAGTTTTCTAGTCTTTCTGAAGTCAGGCATCATCAGCCAGACCTTACATTAGGGACCCTGCTGCAGAGAAGGGCAGATGTGCCCATACCATGCACGTTAAGTGTTGTGGCAGAACGTTTTGTGATCCGAATCCCGTCATCAAAATAGCAGTTCTGCCTCCCCACAGCAAAGTTGTGCTCTCACCACTTGTGTGACTTGCCTAGTTTACCTACTCATCAATTAAAATCTTTTCATGATCCCTTGTGTCTAAAATTTAAAAATTACGTGATGAAGGCACGACAATTTATGGTGTGGTTGTTGATGTCATACTGTCTACATTCTTAAAACCATGGAACTTCTTAGAGACAGGTCTCCTAAGCTTCTGAAGGTCAGTTTGGACAGTGATTCCACAAAGATTTTCGGAAGACTGACAGTGTGTCGGACTCTGTGCTGCCTATTAGTGGTTTGTAAGCAAAGCGATCTCATTCTGTCCCCTGGGAGCATGGGTGTTCAGTAGGTTCAGACGTGAGTGTGGCACACTTTCTAGTGACGACTGAAAGGAACACTCTTCAATCCTTGCGTTTTAGCCAGCACAACTGTCTTTCTACACTCCCACAGCCTACAGGACAGAAGCCACTGTAGGAGTGGATGTCTCTGACTCCAGTGTCAACTGCATTGAGCAGACCACAGAGTGGACTGCATGCTCCCAGAGCTGTGGCATGGGAGTGTCTACCCGGGTCACCAACAGGAACCGGCAGTGTGAGATGCTGAAGCAGACCCGGCTCTGCATGGTGCGGCCCTGTGGACCAGAGCCCAGGCAGCCAGTGGACAAGGTAGGAGCCTGGAGGGACTCCCTTCCTGAAGGCTGGGGCCTTGCCTCCATTGAGCCCAGCCTCAGACAGCCACTGTGACTCCCGTTGACAGTGAGTCAGCCCTAGTGGGGTTAACACCAGAGAAAGGCAGGAGGCTCCTGAAGCCAGCCTAGTGCCTTCGCTTTTTGCTCTAATATGTTGAAAGACCCCAAGCAACTCATAGCAGGTCTACAGGAAAAGAGGGGGGCTGACACCTGTGACCCTTTCCCCAGTGGAGAGGGGTCAAGCAGACCCCATTCCATGCCAGCAGGAAACTGTCCACCCAACTGTCCAGCGTGGCTGACCAGCAAGGCCAGGCCTGACCTCATGCTCCTTGCCTTCAGGGCCAGTCTGTGAATCAGCAGGCCAGACCTCTCATCACCTCTACCCAACCCCACCTGTACATACTGTGTATGTGATGAACAATAGGTGACAAGTAATGAGCGAGTATCTGGAATCACTCACTGTCAGTGCCTTTAAAACCTAGTGGGTATGGTACACTTGGCAGCGCAAGGCAACACGGGCCAAATAAAACAGCATCTTCCTTTCTTTCCATTCTTTCCTTTCTTTCTTTTCTTTTTTCTTTTGCTGGAATTCTGTCAACTCTGTGTATTAGCCCTGATGTGAGGCATGCAGATCAGCTTTGGCTGGTGCCTGGTGGTGTCACAAGCCTTGTCACCAGAGTACTCTGTGGGACAAATGCATACCCAATCTGAACAATCTTAAGGACCCTCACACTAGCCTAAGACCCTCACAAAACAGCCGCTAGCAACTTGGGGTCCACAGAGCTCCACACTGAGGCAGTGTCACCTAGTGCTGAAGGGGACTGCTTTGGAGCCAGACAACTGGGCTTTAAATTCACTCCTTGTGAACTAGTTATGTGACCTTGGGTGATTTTCTTACATTTGCAGCCTCAGTTCCCTCCCCCATATGATGGGGTTGTTTAAAGTGCCCATCTCAAAGTTGTCATGAAGATTACAGACAGTGAATTTTCAAACTACTGAGCACAGACATTAGCCATCATTACTTAAAATTTCTAGGTATTGATAATGGTTCCTGGTTTTGGCTACTTAACTGTATGATTCTTTTGAGATCATCTTAACTTATGTTTCTTCCACCAATTTAGAGATAACATCTAGAAACACCTTATCCCTAATATTATACCATGGAAGATGCACCTCCCCACAGTTAGGGGAATTAAAGCATAGATGTGGGATAGTCATAAAGACCCATACACACAAGCAATCATGCATACACACACACACACACACACACACACACAGGAAAGTTGCTGTTGAGAAGAATATATACTAAACAATAAATACAAAAAAAGAAACAAGAAGTCCTTAAGTATTTTCAAACACACAGTAACTTCTTTATTAAATGAGGTCTTTCTATCCCATACCTCTAAAATTCAGCTTTTCTATTATTTTTTTTCACAAAATGTGTATATTTTTCTTGTAATTTACACCTTGTTTAATGTTGGGAGATAGTGTATTTAAGATGTCTATTTATAGTATACATGTTTCATAAAGGTTCTAGAAATTTCTTTGAACTCTCAAGAACTACTCCCATAATAATCATCACTTCCTTATCTCCAGATGATTCTTAAGTCTGAGACAGTGATTCTTAAAGTGTGGTCCCTAAACCAGCGGCATTATCTAGGAACTTCTTAAAAATACGTATGCATGGGTCTCCTACTTCAGATGTACTAAATCCGAAACTCTAGGCATGTCACCCAACAACCTGTGTTTTAACAAATCTTCTTGATGATCCTGATGTGCACTGAAGTTTGAGAGCCATTGATTTAAGATAGTTCCAAGTCTAATCACCCCACAAGCTGTGGGCCATGCCTGGGATGGTGAACAGTAGAGAACTGTGGCAAATCAGCAGATGAAGAAATCCGTCTTCATTAGATCCATTCATCATATTGAAGAATTATCAATAACAGGGTTCCTCATTAACCATTGCTAATGGAATCTTGTGTAAAATCCTCACTTACTTTGCCTTCATGGACATTAACCTTCAGCCCCACTGTCTTAGAATTTCCTGATGTCACCTATAACAGAAAGAATGGGGTTTGTGTCAGACACATTCAAATACTAGATATTTTCTGAGTGCTGAAGACTCTGTTTCTTCATCTGTAAAACCTGGACAACTGTCCTTTCTATGAATGATTATTGTTCCTGATATAAATGAATGTTGTTAATAAACTTAAGTGAGTTAAGGTCTGAAAAGAAACATTTAAGGCTTACAATAATGCCAGATTTACACCCTCTATAAGCCTAAACATGCATTTGGCTAAAAATAACCCCACACCTGTGACAGCGATTTAAAAGATAGGTTCTTTGTCACACGTGCACCTTCACTTTCATACTCATCACCTCAAGGTCAGCATGGCTGGATGCAGGTAAGTGAGGCACTCACATCTCAGAAAATGAGTGCAGGAAGCAATAAAGAACAGTCCTTGTTCCTAGGGTGGAGGATATCCTAGCATCCCTTGGTTTATGTATCATTGGCCAGAGCCATGACACAAGGCCATCCAGGTCCCAGATAGTACAAGGAAGCAAGTCTGTTTAACTTGCTCAAACAGAGAAGCAAGACTAGTGGCCATAGGGCAGGCAGTGAGCAGGTTGCCCCACATGCTAAAACAGTCCCTCAAGGAGGGGTAACCATTCAAGATATCACTCCTTTTCTCTTTCCTAGAAAGGAAAAAAGTGTCTCCGCACCAAAAAGTCGCTCAGAGCCATCCACCTGCAGTTCCAAAACTGCACCAGCCTACACACTTACCGGCCCCGGTTCTGCGGGGTGTGCAGCGATGGCCGATGCTGTACGCCCCACAACACCAAAACCATCCAGGTGGAGTTCCAGTGCTCACCGGGGCAGACCGTCAAGAAGCCGGTGATGGTCATTGGGACATGCACCTGCCACACCAACTGTCCCAAGAGCAACGAGGCCTTCCTCCAGGATGTGGAGCTGAAGACTGGCCGAGGGAAGGCATAATCTACCCCCAAGAGGCACCTGTGGAGGCAGCCCAGCACCCCCCACCCCCAGATGAGTGTGGGAAGAGTCAGGAGGAATCATCCTTGAGTCTGTGTATTTTCTGTGATCATGTAAGGACAGTTGTATCTGTGTTTATGTAACTAAAAATATAATTAATTGTAAATGTGGAATCAAGGTAGGCTCAGAATATATGCCTTAGGGAGGACTGACTTTCTTGTGGTTTTATTACAAATGCAAATTTCCATAAATTTAGAGAAGCACATACATGATTTACCCTGTAGACCACATTACACTTGCACTCATCTTTCTTTATCGTGTACTAATGCAGTTCCAAAAAAAAATGTGAGTGCAGTGATGTGACTGCAGTGATTGGGATCATGTTGCACAGGTCGTTGCATAAGTATTCCACCATAGATCGAGGCTTGACTGTAGGACTCTCTTGGTAAGCAGGTCAGCTCTGGATTTCCAAGCCCAAGACTTAAGGAAACATGCAGCTCTTCAACATGAAGCCTGGAAACTATTACTTTTCTGTTTAGTTGTCTACTAGGAACCATGCTGTATCTATAGTAATGATGTATCTGTTGGGTACGCTGGTGTCATTAGCTTTCTCCATTTAACACAGATTGACTCCTTTCCAACAGAAAGAAGCTAAACAGAAAATTCCCAGTACAGGGATGGCTGGGTCTTCAACAACCCCGCACGTTTGTGTGCTGGGAGCTCTAAGGCCCACTAGGTTTTAGGTCAGCATGAGCAGAGCCCAGCTCAGGGGTCCTCTCATCTTACTAACTAGGAAGCTGAGGCCCAAAGCACTTGTTTACACCCTCTGACAACTTTTAGATGCCTTTTCATGGAATTTTGAAAAAGAAAAAAATCAATAACTGTAGTGGTGAGAGACCACAAATTTTATGGAAGTTTAGAATTATTGTAGACATGCCCACATCTTATCCTTGGCCTGTAATTATGAAAACTAATGATCAATATAAATGTGTATACATATATGTTATCTAATTTGTCAGGCTACAATGTAGGCTGCAAAATTAAGTCTATACATTCTTCTAATGTTACCATATGTGTTTCACTTTTCTCCTTTACAGTATTTATAAAAATATAAATTGTACATTTTGTAAAATATTTTTAATTTCTTTACTCATCAGACTTTACTAAATAAACACAATTTTATCACTCTGTGACTCTGCTCTTAAGTTGGCACATATAAGTTGAACATTGTTGTTTACTGAAAATATAATTAGGATGTATGAGTTAAACAGGACATCAATTAATAGCATTTATTGAAAGCAAATTGGATTTTTTTATGAGCTTCTGAACAAAGGACAGCTCTGAGAGGATCCTCCCTGCCACGGTCTCCAAACCATTTTCTCAAATCTGCATCTTGAGCCTGATCTTTTTTTCCTGACAGCCCACCAGACACTTGTGTATAATGAAATTCGAACTCCTTGTCTGTCCAAGCAAATCTCACTCTCCAGCTTCCTTGTCTGATTAAAGGGAGTCTTCCTTCTCTCAGTCAGCTTACATGTGCCCAGAAAGGTGTGTTTCTGGTGATGATGGGCTGGACCACAGCAAGGCTGCTGTCCACGCAGTGTGGGAGTCACAGGTGACAAAACTGGTGTCTTTGGAAGCTTTGGCTGCTGAGTGTGGGTCTAGGTTATTTTAAAATTAAAAAATCTTTCCTATTCCCATTCACTTCCTCCGTTGCAGCCTCCTTCCCACCCTCTCTTTAGCTAGTTTCTATTTGTCCTCTAAGATAGGCTGGAAAGCCGACTTGACTTCTAGGAGGTTGTTCTCAGGAAGTGATCAAGGAAGCTAGCACTGAGCGCACACTGACACCATGGTGAGCACCGCTTGCATTTTATTGTTTCACCAGTATAGCAGCCTTACGAAGTAAGCATTCCTCATGTGCCCACATTATGGATGAGGAAGCTTAAAAGATAAAAGACACTGGTGGATCTAGAATTCAGACCAAAGCCCTTTGCTCTTCCTTGAAGCATCACGTGGGTCTAGGCAAAGGTCATCTGTCTTCAAGACTCCCCAACCCTGTGGTGTTCATAAAGGCAAAATGGGGGAGGGGGAACACTCAAAGCTCCAACAGCATAGATTTGGCTAGATATATCAGAGTATATCCGTAGGATGGAAGACAAAGCAATCTTTACACTGAGAATATAAGAAAAGATATAAGAAAATATATCCAACAGTCTAGAACCATGAAAAGCGTGATTTGGTTTTGTTCAGAAGTCTATGAGCATGAATGGAAAGAGACCTAGGCAAGAATGTGCCACAAAACACAGCTAATGGTTACATCAGAAGAGTTTTTTTTCCACTTTTTGTGGTTTTCATACCAACTTTTAAAAAACCTGATACTACATTTATAACCAAAAAAAAAAACAAAAATGAGACTGTCTTGATGTCCCTGCCGGCTCCCCTCCCTGGTTGTTCAGGCCAAGAGGGCTGCCCCTTCCTGCATACACCACATCTATTAATCTGTTCATCTTGTTCACTCAGCAAATGCTTACTGATTGCTTCTGTGTGCCTAGCATGGTGTTAGGTCCTGGGAACACAGCCATGAATAAAATAACAATAAATATAAGCTATTGCTTCTTACTCGTAGGTAACTGTTAGGGAAGACAGCAAAACAGTAAATAATCAAAGAAAATAAACTTCAAACAGTGAATGAATACATCCTATGAAGATCATTAAGACAGGGTGATAAATTAGCCACCCAGTGGTTAATTTAGCTTGAAGTAGCCAAAGATGTCCTTCCTGGAGAGGTGACATTTTATCTGAATGACAGAGAAAGACAAAAAAATCTTTCGGTCAGGGGTAACAGCTAGTGAAAGAAACAACAGTGTAAGGGACAGGGTTGGAGCACTAAGGAAGACCCATGAGGCAAAAGCAGAAAATGGGGAGATGGGAGGTACATGCAGGGACTTGAGGTCGCAGGGCACACCCCTGCCCTCAGTTCTGGTGAGATTTTACAGCTGTCATTGGACCCCTTACAAGCTCCTTGAGGCCCGCGTCTTAGTCAACTTTGTATCCGCCAAAGTCCCTGACACACAGTAGGACCTCACCATATACCTGCTGAATGAATGAGTGAGTGAATGAAGGAATGAATGCTCTCTATATTGACAAATGGCAGAACATTCTTGGAAATAAGTGTTGGGCTTTGAAACTGTCATTTTCATCACCAGGATCACCTGGAGAGCTCTCCAATGTGCATAAACATGCACACTCATGCAGTCCTGAAATGATAGTTAAAGGCAGTTAAAAAATGTATTCTGATGTAGAAATATTTGCAAAGCTCAGACCATCTTAGTTCAACAAGGAAAAAGCATTTTCTGAGCAGACTCTTGGGCTGCAGAAAAAGCACAGGCTTAAAAATCATTCAGGCCTGGATCATTCTCTTGTTCCCAGAGGTGGGAACCTGGGAATTTGCATAGCCTGATGATCAGTTTCCACACGTGTGGCAGGGACCATGTGTTGCCAGAGTTAGTCCTGGACTGATATGGTCCCTGGGACTCAGGACTGTCTAGTTGTAAAATCTGGACAATCCCAGGCAAGCCGGAACAAGTTGGTCACCCTAAATACCAAACTCATCATGTTGTAAGATATGTTCATAAGCACTTGACTATGCCTGGCACACAGTAGGCCTACAGGTGACAGCTGTTAATATAATAAGTGTTCGGTAGAGCCGAGCACAGCCCCTTACCCTGTGCACCTAATGGTCAGAGGCAGTCATTAGTGACCTCGTTCCTACAGGGAAAGTTGAAGAGACCAAGGAGGTGAATGACCTGTGAAGGACACAATAGACGGTGGCGCCAGGATTCAGGCCAACGGTCCGCCTGAGTTCGGAGCCATTCTCCTTCCTTTCCACAGCGCCACAGTTGCGGATGCCAAGTATATTTTCGGCAGCCAAAACAAGTCCAGCAGTTTCATTTTTGTGCTATTTTCTCCAACTATAAATGTACTCTTTTAGAAACTGCATTGCAAACCAGTGAGACTGTTGAGATCATTCTGTGAATGTGGAATTTCAAAAGCACTTAATTGCGGGTGTGGTGATAAGGCACATTTCATTGAAGATTACTTGGGGATTTTTCTTTTCCCACACAGGGATTCAATTCAACAGTGCAACAAGGTCATCTTTAATAGCACACGGAGTTAATTTGTCACATACATATCTGCATTTGGTGAGATTATCAGTGAAGATTTTGATGGAGATTTTTGGGCGGTATTAGATTTCTCTCCCCAAGTCATCCTTGTAGGTACACATTGTCATGCTTCCAAATAGTTTTCACTCCAAAGTGTTCAATATCATAACTCAAATCATCAAAACAGTGTGTTCTCTTGGCTGTGTGCAAACAGGCCTACTTTCATGATCCATTGTTGCTGGAAATGTATTTATCATGACTACACCACGCGGTTCTCACAGGCATTCCTGTGCTGTCTGCACCACAAGAGGGTTCACAAAATTCAATTACCACTCCAGTGACACCAATGGTACTTGATGAACTCTGAATAATCAAGAATTTTCTGCAGCTGTTCAGCTGAGGACTCAGAATTGCTGTTGCATTAAGCCAGCTGTTCCAGAGGTAGTCAGTAGATGCAGAGTGTAAGGAGGGCCATGTTGGCCCAGTGCCCCCAAAGGATTGACATCTTTCTCCTTAGGCCAAGAAAACACAGGTCTGCATTTCAACCAGGGAGCTCTACAGAAGAATCCACTGTTCCCTTTGGTTGAGCTCCACGGAATGAACAGCCCACTGGTCCTACTGGAAGGAGCTTGAAAATACATGCTTTGTAATCCATGAAGAAGACATTGCGTGGACTTGGCATTTTATTAGCAAAATCTGAGAACCAGGCTCTGCTGGTTCATAAGCACTTGACTATGCACAGATTCAGAAATTTGGAAGAAGTTAGGGAATGCTTAATTTAGTTTAAATGTGGGTCAGTGTGTTACAGGCTGATGCAGATGTGTCCTGCTGAAGCAAGGCCACCCACAAGATTCCTGGAAGACCTTGGCACGGAGATGCCAGTCAGTGTGCATTCTGGTTCTTTGGGAAGGTCCGCAGTGAAGGGCCTCCCCAGGGATCTGCAGGACAGCACAGCCCAGGGGTAAGCGACAACTGCTAGGAACCTTGAATGTGCCACGATGTGTGCCCACACTCTAAGACAGGTTCACCTTCTCTAAGATAACTCCTTGAATTTCGCCTCCAGCAGGACTGACCACTCCCTCCTTTATTCCCTGTGCTCCCATGACAATGACTGTTACAGTAACCAAAATGCCCGCCTCAGCACTGTTGGGTGTCCCCTGCCCCACTCCCACAAACCTCGAAGCCTGCCTGGTTTCCTTACCATCCCCCTCTAATCTCCAAGCCCCTGGGAGTAGGACCTCACCTGGTTTTATCATGGCTGCTTTACTTCGGGCTTCCCTTTCTTGCCAGCCCAATAAGTCAACAGCTGAACAGACCAAACACGGCCATCTGGAGGCCCAGCTGCAAAACCCAACATTGCAGGCCAGGGTTTCTGCAGTGTGCCACCTTGTCATCTAAAAATTCAGGTAAATTTTGACTTCTCCTTTAATACATCTGTTTTTTAAAAAACATAAAAATAACAACTTAAATTTCTTATTAACTATATTCTTCAACACCTCCCCTCCCACATCTCCAAGTACAATTGATGCCTCAGATGAAAGTGCCGTGTTTACAATGAAGCCATCTGCATAACTTCATTGGTCAAATTAGCTGCAATAATGGCAAAGTGACATTCCTAATAAAGTGACTTTCCTAATTGAATGCCACTTTAGGTACCATCGATTGAAAGATGTACTAATAATTTAAAGTACATTTAAAGATGCGTTTAGAAAATTGTTTTAATTCTATCAATTGACATAGGACACACCACAGATTGTAAGACCGGTCACTTTCAGAAATGCAAACTATTTTTCAATGTTTATTTTAGAATATATAAGGTTTAGAAAGAAGATGGAAAAGAAAGAGGTGGAGGAAGAGAAAAGCATGCACATTTCTCAGGCTTATCAGGTGCTAGGCACCCTGCCAAGTGCTTCACAGACATTACCTCACTTACTTTAGTCCCCAAAACAACCCTGTGGGGTTGGTACTGCTTTATCTCAGAATTACAGAGGAGAAAAATGAAGCTTTGGGAAGAAAAATCACGTGCGCAGGCTTATGAGTCTATTATGTGGTAAAGCCAGGATTTGAATCCTCAGATTCTGAACCCAAAACAGGCATGTTTAATCCCTTCGCCTCTCGCCTGTATCTTGGTGACACACACTCTGGAAGTTGGGGAAGTGAGGAGTGAGTGCTCAGAAAACTCAGGTGAACCAGCAGCTACTAAGCTGCCATCCGAGCAGACTCATGAATGGGGAAGCTCCCACACTTTTCAGAAGTCCTTGAAAAAGGAAGACAAGACATTGACAAATTGGAGAAAAAAGAGGAAGGCAACTGTGAAATGTTTGGAAACAGAGAAGCACCTTCTAATCCTGTTCTAGGTAGGTTCCCGTGAGCTGGGGTATATCATGAACCACCCTTTAAAACAGAATCATGTGGCTAGCCCAGGAATTCAGCAGCGAGAACACATAAATAGCCTTTTATTCTGTAGAAGACACAAGTCCTGAGTAATTTGAAATGTGGCCTGTAAAGGCTACAGATGACCAATATGAGAACATTTGCCTCTGGGTGAATAAAGCGTATGTGTTCTAGGCCTTCTGCCACCTGAAGGACTTCCCACAGGAAGCATGGGATCCTAGGCAGCTCTTGGTCAAGGAAAACCATTGGCTCTGGTGGCAACTCTGAGACCAAGAGCTGCTGGAGCATGATCCTGAGGTCTGCACCAGCCATGAAGTGACGGCAGTGCCCTTGCATTTATGCATTAACTAAGGAATCAGTCGATTCAAAAAGCACAAGTTGAGCATCTTCCACATCGCAGGCCATGTGCTGGACCCAGGAATAAAGGGGGGTCAGGCACACGTGGTCCCCGCCCTCATGATGCTGAGAGTCTGGTGGGCTGCGTGAGATTGGCCTCCATTCCTGATTCCCCAGGCTAAATCCTCCAGGCTTCTCAGCCTTTCCTCTTCTCTGGCCATTTTACCCATGGTCCAGGAATGAACTTCCTAGAATGGCGGCCCCTTTATCAGCATCTCCCAAATCCAAGAAGATCTGGAGAAAGTAAGCCCCCAGAGCTGAGTCTGACCGGTCCAGACCCCTGTAAGCTAGCTCCTCACCTGAGGCCCTCACATGCTGGTTTCTGGTGGGAAGGGCAGGTCGTGTACAGGTTACTCTGCAGCAACTGTACGGTGGGGGAGTCTCATGTACTGACTAAACATATATCTGTAAGATTCCAGAAGCACACAAGGAAGTGGGGGTTAAAAGCAGCCTGCACTCTGTATCCAAGAAAAATGTACTTAATTAGTTGATACTTTTGCTCAATCGAAACTTGGGATTGACTAAGGACTGACCACACGCCTCTTGTCATGTTGGGTTGGTGGTCACAGATAGGTTCTTGAAATGCTGGACACAGACTCTAACAAAAGAATTGAATTCCAGTATTCACTAGGATGGTTAATGCAACACAGTTTGCTCAAAGTTAGAACAAAAGTAAAGTCTAGGTATTGTTTTCAATGACCCTTCTTAATGACACGAAGTCCTACTTTTTAATGGGTATTTTTTCCCCTAAAACTTTGTATTGGTTTATACATTTCTTCAATTCTATATGTTAGCTATAGATTTTCAAGATCCTCAGATCTCATAAGTTTCACACACTTTTTTTTTCCGGATTTCCATCTACGCTTTCAGTTCTGTGCCTTTCTCCTATTTGATGAATAACTTTGAAAATGTCCAGAAAAAGTTTTCTATTGTATTCCTGGGGGAGTAAATGGCATTATTTGACTTGGATGTCCCCGGGTTTACAGGCTTGCTCTTGATAAAACAGTGAACAGCTGAGGCCCCTGGTTTCTGCTACAGGCCCTCGGCCCCATGGGCTGGCTGGGTGTGTGCAGCGTTCTGTATGTGGGCAGGAATCCCAGAAGCAAATGTGCTCATATTGGTCATCTAGAGCTTTTACAGGCACTTGGCCAAATTTTAAATTACTCAGCACTTGTGTCTTCTACAGAATAAAAGTCCATTTATGTGTTCTCACGTATTCAAATCCAGGGCAAGTTACATAATTCCATTTTAAAGGGTAGTTCACAATATATCACAATTCACAAGGACCCATCTAGAGCAGGATTAAAAGGGTGCTTCTTTGTTTCCAACTTTTTAATGTTTGTCTTTGTCTCTTCTCTCTCTCTCCCTCTGACTTGTCAATGCCTTGCCTTACTTTTTCAAGGACCTCTGGAAAGGGCAGGCACGCCCCAGTCCATTGGTCCTCTGGGATGACACGGTGTTGTAACATTTGTTCTTTGTGCATGTGGATGGCTTCTTTCTCAGGCTGAGCCATCAAACTTCCTCATCAAGCTTAGGAAGTCATCTCTGGGTAATCCTTGGCCTGGAGAGGTGGAAGGCCAATACCAGAGGTTTTCTAGACAAGCACAGCTAAGAAATGTCTTTATCCATCCACAATAGAGCACCAGCAGCCTCGTGACCAACCTTAAACTATCATAGTCACTATTACAAGTCGCAGGCAATTCTTATGGACTCTCTTCACACCAGTGTTCTGCACAAAAGGGGAAATCTGTAAGTGTCATATTTTCAAAGAGATTAATCTGATTAAAGGATAGAAGGATGGCTAAATGGAGAAATTAGAGAGGTGGATAAAGGGATTAATTAGAGGAACAAATGAGAACTGGAACTTGATAACCCTTTAAACAAAGGTTTTGCCTTTGTCAAGTCAATGCTAGAAGTGTAGAAAGTTCCATTCACAGTCCTCTGTCCTCTGGTAATCTATCCAGAGTTCACAATTGCTCACAACAGCATCTCCATGCTCCCCTTCCTGGTTCTCTGAATTTCTCCTTTTAGTTCTATGACTCAGTTGACAGTGTTCCATGATTCTTTCTTCTAGCCTTACCTTAGCCTAATCTCTGAGGTGCACCTTCCAACCATACTCTTTCCAATTCACCCCTTTTGCTTTTGTGAGCTCAGCCAATGAGGCTGACCCTCCTCCAACCTGCCTATCAAGTTATGGGGATTGGAGAGTTCGCTTCAGCTATTAGACTTCAAATCAGCCTGATTTTAATAGATATTGTTCATTCCAAACTTTGGCCTTCCCTGAGTAACAAAGGACTCTGATGTCATGGTATATTCGAGCTCTATCTTTGCCACCAGATTCCTTATTTTGTTCAGAACTACAACCATAATAGTTTAAGGAAAGTGGTAACCTCTTCAACTCTATGGGACAATGTTGTAAAAGTAGTTTGTAAATTCTTGATGCCCATTCAAAATCAGTTACTGTGAGGAGTCATTAACTTTATACAACTCCAAGACATTTGACATAAAGTCAAAATTTTAATCATCTATCCCAAGCCCCTAAATGATTAAAGGAACATATGCAGGAAGAGTTGATGTGTGTTGTCTTGCAGACATTTTTCCTATAATGCATAAGTACCCTAACTGTGATGCAAACAGAGAATGAAATTGCAAGATTTTTTAAAATTTGATAATATGAAAAATGATAAAGCAATGTGAATCGTTTAACAAAAACAATAAATGGCCAGTGGCAGATGAGATAATGACCTTGGCTTTGGACACATTTCTTTGTATCTTCTGCTTTATAGAGGCTCATGTCAAATGCTGCAGACTTACAAGTTGTGTCCTAGGTATTCCTTCTGGTGGTAAGACAGTGGAGAAATCCACAGGCAAACATCTCTCTGTTCTGGTTTAAATAAAAGACAGTATTTCCTGCAACCAGTGCACATAAGTTTATTCTCATGATGGTGACAGGCAAAATGCTCCATGACCCTGACACTTGAAAGCTCATGCTTAATCCCATAGAGATACAGTGGACCATTACGTGAGAATTAGCAACCTAACATCTGCTGAGCACTTATGAAACTTAAATACGGCAAGATCTTCCTTTACCATCACAGAAGACATCTACTGTTAACCCCTGGAGGGCTCTGGAAGAATTCAGTTGTATTTTCTTTCCAGCCTGGAAGGAACTCTTCCACTACCATTATCTGATTCTGGGTTGCTGACCGGCTACCATCACTCAGCACTTGTGAGAGCTTCGCTTGTAATCAACAGTGGAATGAAAGATAAAATAGGGGAAATTTGCTGTCACCACAAGAACAACACTCAAGAGACCAAGAGACAGTCTCTTTCTTGAGAGTCACCTTAGCTGCCTTCCTTCTGCCTAATATCTACTGGATGATACCGGATCAGATGAAGAGTCTAGGATCCATCTCAGAACAACAGGACACAGTCACAGGAGGGGAGGCCAACTTCATCTGACTCACTTGCCCCTTGCTTGAGAAGGAAATCCTGATGGAAAAGTGCCCTGATGAACTCCCTGTGTTTCTTTAATATTCTCTTATTTTGTCCATACAAACCCCTTCCAGTCCTCAGTATCTAGCCTGTCCTCTCAGATAGCGCTACTGCTTCCCCTAGGCCCTCCGACCTCACCTCGATGTCTGCAGCTTAGAAGCCTTGGGCATTGGCCTGAGTTTGTAGAGTTCCACTCTACCTGACCCTGTCTGACTCAGGGCAAGGGCAGGTCCCTGTGAGTGGAGCAGACAGCAAATGTGTGGTGTTTCACTGCTGGTAATCAAGAAGGTCAGCTCATACCTTCAGTTGTTTACCTACACAGAGGGGGTACTTGGGACAAAGATGAATTTTTCCTCAAAAACAAAACAAACCCAAACCAAAAAACATGGTCTGTCCTGGTATCATGAAAAATAAAGTGTCCTTTCGGCATGGCTTTGATCTCACCCTTTGTAGTAACAGAGGCTCTGGAGTTGTTGGAAGAGGACCATCTGACTCTTTCTTAAGCCTGACTTATACTCCACTGTCCTGGCAGGGTAGCTCCAATTCTAATTAGGTTGACTTCCATTCTCGAATATCTTTACACACCTTATCTCATTCAACACCTATGATGACCCACTGAGGTGTTGATTCTTCTGCCCATTTTACTTGTAAAGATTCCTTAAAACTGTTAGCTTTTAGTTAATGATTCTGGCATTTGAGAGAAAAACATACAATCTGTAAGCTCAAATGAGATAACTTGTAATAAGTTCATTTGAACCATCAGTCATGTTTACCACAAATGACTTAAAACTTTAATTGTCTTACTTTCCCAAAGGAATACAAAGTCATCTTTCTGGTTTTGTGGCTTTTGACATTTTCTAGAAAGTTCTTATGCAGTCTTTATTAGAGAATTTAGAGAAGACAATCTCCCCTAAATGGACATCAAGCCTTCATCACAAACTAAGAGTACACTTGTTTCTCTGCATTCCAAGGTGTAGAAAAATATGTTATACAATATAATTTTACATATTTTACACATCATAACCTATTTTGCAGATGATTGACAGACTGAAGAAAAATAAAGAACTAAGGATAAGATTTCCATTTTCTCTAAATCCTGTTTCATTCTAGTTTATCCTCAAGATCACAAAAGGATAACGGATGCTGTTTGGATGAGCTCATTTAAACATGCCAAACTCTTTTCACAAAGATTAGTTAGAAAGTGTCAGTTGTGCCGGTGGTAAAGCCATCTTGTTTAAAGTCTTCAAGAAGTAATGTATAAAGTAAGACTACAACTGCTCAATCTTCAGCATGACAAGCATAAAATTAATATTTCAAGCTCCTTTGGGAGTTATAGCCCAACATACTGCTTATACTGTATGACCTCATCATAATGACCTCAACCAGCCCCTCCCGCCCAGTGAAAAATGGAATTATTCAGCCTCCAAGAAGAGACTCAAAGGCTGGGCAGTTCACAGGGGCTGTGGATATGCTGGTGGTTTTCTAGAAGACAAAGGAGAACTTTCCTAGATGTCGTGTCATAATCAATCTCATCTGCTCCAGACCCTGAGAGCAAAACTCACTCACCAGAAGCGCTTGAAACAGCAGCACAGGGCATGTTGGGAGAACAACCAGGTCACTTCTCACTGTCCAGGAGGTTCCAAGTAGCGGGTTGTGTAAACACTCCTGTGGAAAAGGGCCCCGATTTCCTCTGAGAGTTCTTGTCTTGCATCTCACAGAATGAAAGCGGCTCCTATTAGCTAACCTCTATGTTTATCAATATTTTAAACTCCTGGACATCCCAGGTTTTCGAAAGACTGAGGTTCTCTCTTGTAGCTTGGACAGTCTCATATTTCCACCATTTCTCCCATTGGTGTTTTGGTTTAGGACTCATTAGCACAGTTTTCTCCACTAAGGATTATTTAGTAGCGTCTGGAGACATTTTTTATCACAACTGGGGGCTGCCACTGGCATCTGGTGGGTAAAGAGCAGGGACAGCCATCCACAGCAGAGACTTGTCTGCACCACGTGTCAGAAGTACCACTGTCGGATAGCCTTGCACCTGCATCATGATCAAATCCTAAGTTTAGCTCGTGGGAAGTTCAAGTTTAACCATAGATAAAAATTCTCTCACACCATGTTGCAGGACACAAAGAAAAGAAGCAGGCTAATTATTCCAATGTTGAATAATAAGAAGTCTCTGAAAAGAGGTGCTGCAGAAACCACTTTTGTGACAAGATCAGTCAAGCCAAAAAACACATGTGGCTTTACAGTTGGCCATCACAACACAGCTTGGAAAAGGAAATTACAGAGACAACTGGATACCCAAACAGATTTCCCCCTTGTGATGCATTTTAGCTGACTTCAGAGCCCCAAGTCTCCAAAGTCTTATTTCCAGAACAACTGAAGGAGGACAGAGAGGTAGAGATTAACACCAGCTGTGGTGGGTTGCTCTGGGCCGCCCTTGAAGAGAGACTTTGAGATGCGTTTCTTCATTCACTTCTCTGTCTGTATCTCCCCCTTGAGAACACGCCCACACAGCCGGCGCCTGTGTTCTCCCCTGGCCAACACTCTGTCCCGGTTGTCTTAGCAACTGTCAATATTTGTCTGGCGTGCCACAGCCCCCGTTTGGCAGAAAGCTAGGCGAACATCTGCCTGGAAAGTTTGGGGAAGAGAGACACCCAGTGGTCTAAGTTAACTGGGTTACTAACAGCCACTTCCTGCTTCACTTTATTTTCACTCCAGAAATGTATATTAATTTTTAAATCTGATCCCTTTTTTATGACCAACAGTCCCTGCTATTGAAGCTATGGAAACAGAAGAGAGCGTGGGTTGGCACACGTGCTTTTTCTGTAAAGGCTAGACAGTGAATGGTTTGGTCTTTGTGGGCCTCATGGTCTCTGTTGAAATGCTCAGCTCTCCCATCATGGCACAAAAGCAGCATTGAACAGCATGCAAACAAATGAGCGCGGCTGTGCTCCAACAGAATCCTATTTGCAAGAGCAGATAGCAGGCCAAGTCCAGCCCACAGGCAGCAGTCTGCCAACCCCTGCAAAGGACGACAAATCCACATGCTCTTTCAACCTGTGTTGCAACTTTCCATTCGTCCATGTTTTGGGGCAATTAAAAGAATCTCTGCAAAAAGACACCACATTGCCTCCAGCCAGTGACCTCTGCATGGCTGTGTGGTATGTCCGGGCACTGAGTACCAGAATCACCGCAACGATCAAGGCAGTTGCCATGGACCGAAGGTTTATCTCCTCAAAATCCATGTGCCGAAGTCCTTGTTTCCAGTGGGATGGCGCTTGGAGGGGGGCCTCTGGGAGGTGATTGAGATTAGAGGAAGTCAGAAGGGTGGGGCCCCCATGATGGAATTTGTGTCCAAGAAGAGCCAGAAGGGCTTCCTTTCCATCTCCTCCACCATGTGAAGACACTAGGGAAGGCGGGTGTCCACACATCAGTGAGAGATCCCCACCAGACACTAGATCTTGACCTCAGCTAGAAATCCTTCGGAGTGTGAGAAGCAAATGTTTGTGTTTCAGTCACTCAGTCTCTTGTTCAGTTGCAACAACCAAAACTGACTAAGGTGGCAGTTAAAGACCTGTCTTGTCAGTGTGGGAAACCATGAGGAGGGTAGGGAGGGGAAGGGAGGTGGGACTAATGGTATTCAATATCTGTCTGGGGACGGGGAGACACCCCTTATCAACAAGGGTGCCTGAACGATGCATATTTGTAAACCTAACCCTTAGCTGTACCCCACAATTTTAAAATAACAAATATGTTTAAAATGAAAAAAAAAAAGAAAGTATGTATCCCAATCTTTTGACAGTGTATCACAGTCAATCGCTGATTCTAAATGATTTCTGATGTGAATGACAAGAGCCTTGTCCCTGCTCTGAGAATGGAGTGGGATTTCCTTTGTGATCTCCCCACCCAGCTAGGACTGCCAGATAAAATGCAGGACACCCAGTTAAATTCAGATCTCACATAATAAATAATGAGTATGTCCTATGCAATAATATATATGCTTCATGCAATATTTGGGACATGTTTACACTAAAAAATTATCCATTTATCGGTGGCTCAGCCTGTAATCCCGCACCTTTGGGAGGCTGGGGTGAGTGGATTGCCTGAGCCCGCGGGTTCGAGACCCGCCTGGGCAGCGAGACCTCACCTCTACAATAAATAAAAAATGAACCAGGTGTGGTAGCGCGCGCCTGTAATTCCAGCTACTCGGAAGGCTGAGGCGGAAGGATCGCCGGAGCCCAGCAGGTTGAGCTGCGGTGGCTGGGAGCGGCCACTGCACTCCAGTCTGGGCGATAGGGTGAGACTCCAACTCAAAAAAAAAATGTTTTGAATTGAATTGTGCCCCCCTCCCAAAAATATTGAAGACCTAACCCCTGGTACCTGCTCATGTGACTGTGTTTGGAAATATAATCTTTGCAGATATAAGTGAAGAAAAGGTAATAGAAGTGGACACCGATTCAACATGGCTGGTGCCCCAATAAGAGGGGATGTCATGTGAAGACAGAAACCCTGGGAGAACCCCACAACAGCGGAGTAAGAGACTGGCATGATGCAGCCCCAAGCCAAGAACACCAAGATGGTGGGCCATGTCAGAGCTAGGGAGAGGGGAGAACGGATTCACTAGAGTCCAGAGGAAAAGGGCCATGCTGATGGCTTGAATTCAGACATCCAGGCTCCAGAACAGTTAGAAAAAACACCCCTGTTGTTTTAAGCCATTTCCTGTGTGGTTTTGTGTTAAGACCGCTCTAAGACACTAAGACAGAAACCAAGACAATTGCCCTTGGAAGGTGGTGGAAAAGAAGTGAGGGCTTCAGGGAGAAGCGAGGGAGTGCCTCATGGGGTGTCTCACAGTAGAGAGCCCAGAGCATCCCAGGGGCTCCAGGACCCCCTGTGGATACCAAATCTGTGCTTGCTCAAGTCTCTGATATAAAATGGCGTGGTATTTGCACATGACCTACTCACATCCTCCCGTATACTTTAAACCACCTCTAGATTACTTATAACACTGAATACAATGCAAATGCTATGCAAATGTTTGTTTACTCTTTAAGACATAATGACAAGAAACAAGTCTGTACGTGGTCAGCACACGGTATTTTTTAAAAATATTTTCTTTTTTTTAACATTTTTTATTTTAAGATTGTGTGGTACAGTTAAGGGTTAGGTATACAAATATGCATTGTGCAGGCACCCTTGTTGATGAAGTGTGCCCCCTGTCCCCAGACAGATATTGACTACCATTAATCCCACCACCCTTCTGCTCCCTGCCCCCCCATAGTTTCCCGCCACTGTCAATCCTTTTCTTATAGTATTATGATAGTTGTTTAAGGTCCACTTATGAGTGAGAACATGTGAAACTCAGATCTTTGTTTCTGTGAGAGATCACTCAGTATTATAAACTCCAATTCCATCCAGGTGGCTGTGAAATTCATGATTTTGTTCTTTTTTATGGCTGTGTAATATTCCATTGTATGTATGTACTGCATTTTTTAATCCTTTCCTCTTTTGGTGGACAGCATCGTTGGTTCCTGTGATAAGCAACCTG
>NW_007259852.1:486564-486914 GCF_000164805.1 Carlito syrichta
GGAGACACCCCTTATCAACAAGGGTGCCTGAACGATGCATATTTGTAAACCTAACCCTTAGCTGTACCCCACAATTTTAAAATAACACATATGTTTAAAATGAAAAAAAAAAAGACCTGTCTTGTGGAGTTCATAGTCTCAGTCAGTCATATAATATGTACATAAGATATCATGTAAGTCAAATGACAGTAACTAATATCGGGAAATGTTAAGGGCAAATCAGGACAGGAAGACTGAGTAGATAAAATGTTATGAATTAAGCCGGGCTCAGTGGCTCAGCCTGTAATCCCGCGCCTTTAGGAGGCTGAGATGAGTGGATTGCCTGAGCCCGCGGGTTCGAGACCCGCCTG
>NW_007259852.1:486934-516458 GCF_000164805.1 Carlito syrichta
GCAGGGTCATATGGAAGGTTGATTTTTAGAGTTTTTAGGAATTGCCACACTGATTTCCACAGAGGCTGCACTAGTTTACACTCCCACCAACCGTGTAGACGTGTTCCCTTTTCACCACATCCTCTCCAGCATCTGTTATTTTTTGAGTTATTGATGATGGCCATTCTGACTGGAGTTAGGTGGTGTCTCAGTGTAGTTTTAATTTGCATCTCCTTGATGACTAGTGAGGCTGAACATTTCTTCATGCATCTTTTGGCTGCTCGTATGTCTTCTTTTCAGAAGTGTCTGTTCATATCTTTTGCCCACTTTGTAATGGGGTTGTTTGTTTTTTTCTTTTCAGCACGTTTGAGTTCCTTGTAGATCCTAGATGTTAGGCCTTTGTCAGACATGAAGTTGGCAAATACTTAAAAAATATTTTCTATCCAATGTCAGTTGAATCCACAAATGCAAAACCTATGGACCTGGAGAGCTGACAGTGTGTTAAATGTTTAAAGGCACAGCGCCAGATGGGCTTAACAAGGACATGAGTATAGAAGAGTGGAGAAGGAATGTTTACACCACTGAACCCTGAGGCACCACAGCCTTCACTAATGTGGAATGAAGCCAGCTAAGGAGACTGGGAAGAAGCTGCTTGAAAGGTCAAATAAGAACCAGGAGCAGGTGCCAGGCCGGAAGCCCAGTGAAGAAAGATGTGATCATGTGTGCTAAACACAAGCAACTGAACATGATCAGCATACACATGCATACAGTGAGACTGAGAGCTGCACTGAGTTTATTAATATGGGGTCCAAAATGGGGTGGACATGTGCTTTATGACACACTCAAGTCACATTGAGAGTGAAAAATCATTCCAGGGGGAAGGGAAGATGGCAGTGGAGTCAGTGGGACTACATGAGCCCTGTATGAGTGAGTGGTTGTACGGACAAATTTGTGTGTATGTCTGTGAGTAAGTGGAAGTGTGAGTGGCTGACAGAGTGGGGAACTTGGGAGCCCGTGGCCAGGGCTTTCCTGATGCAGCATCTGGTTCCACAGCTGCTCTTCTTGGACCCTAGCACTTCCCAGGGTGCAAAAGCCAAGCACCATTTTATTAAATCAGCAAAGTCCTTCCTGGGAAGAAGCTGCTGAGGGTGACTGCTGGCTCCAAGCTCTACCTCACCACCACAGGACCTGACTGGACATTGGCAGCAAGGGCCAAGGAGAAAGCACAGTGAGGGAGCCAGAGGTAGAGACCGACAGCAGAAAATGAAACAGGAACCCTGCCACCATCTTGAAAACTGGACAGGGAAGTGCTCCAACTTGCTCACCACAGAACGACAGACCCTATCTCTGTGACCTGCAGGGACAGATTGTGACTCAGAGGGAATATCCTGAAAACACAGACTTCAGAGGGGAAGGACATGTGCTGAGTCTCCGGGGCCCTATCCACCCCCTACCCAGATTCAACCGTGGGACAAAGGGTGCAACGAAAAAGACGAGGAAGACCCCCAAAGAGATCAGTTGTGAGTCCGGGACTGACCCCCAGTGCTTGGGCGCAACTGAGAGGGACAAACCCAGGCAGTGCCTGGATGTCAGCAGCAATAGGACTCTGCTCCAGGATATGCCTGACTGGGGCGCGTCCTGCCAGTACCTGAGGAGGAGGGCATTCCCCAGATCATAGGATAGTGGGAGGGGAGGACTGAAGCTCCACCTACCCCCACCGTCCCCTCCTCCTTCCCTGGGCGGGGCACTGGGGAAATTGTGAATGAGACCTCAGCAAGCTCTGCAGGAGACAGCAGAAGGGCTTATCTGTGGGCCCCTGAGAGAAGCAGTTACAGAAACTGCCACAAGAGGGCGCTTAGTGCTCAGAAATTTTTTTTAATTTTTAAATTTTTTTTTTCGTTTTTCTTTGTGTGTTAATACGTATTCCCCCCTTTATTTCTCTTTTTCCTTCTTTTTTCTTTATTCTTTCATTTTTTCTTTTCTGTGTATCTGTGTACATGAATGATTACGTGTTCATTTTTCACTTTCTTTTTGTTATTCTCTTATTTTAGTTTAATGTGTGTGAATGTATGTGTGAGGGTTTGATTTGCATTCCTCCCCTTTTTTTATCTTCTGTATTTGTTTTGAGTTGGGAGTGTGTGTGTGTGTGTGTGTGTGTGTGTGTGTGTGTGTGTGTGTGTGATATTGCTTTTTGCTTTGGTTTCTGCTTTTGTTTTTTGAATTTTATTACTTTTTGTCCTTCCTATTCCATTCTACTTTTCTCTGTTCTCATTGCTGTTACTTTATCTTAGACTCAGGGGGTACACATACATACCCACTGCATTGTCATATAGAGTCGTGGTGGGGAGTTGGTCTCAGGGAACCCATACCCCAGTCAGTGAACACTGTGATTTGTAAATAGTTTCTGAATCTTAGTTCCCTATCCTCTACCTTATTCAACTCTCAAAACTACAAGAGACAGAAAAGCTTGGCACCCGCAGCCCTGTTTCAAAATAGAACAAATTTTTGAGTCCTGATCAGGGAAGGATAGAGGGCCCAGTAAACATCAGAAGTCAAAGACCCTCCAACTGCCATTGAATAATGGAACTAAAGAAAAAGGAAAGAGATCTGTCACAAATAAGAAAATACCAATGGAAGACCACAGGTAATTTCCAGTGTATTAGAGAGACAATGCCTGAAAAATCAGACCTGAGAGCCCAAGCAATGGAAGTCACCAATGGCTGCCCCAGAATACAACAGGGATTAGGGAATGGATGGAAAGAGTGAATAAGACTCAAGAAAGACAAGCTGAAACACCGAAAGAACTTGTGATAGATATTTTGGCCACAAAAAAACTTCATCCAGGAAATAAATAACAAGATGACCAGCATGGAAAGCAGAATTAATCAAGCAGAAGAAATAATCTCAGAACTTGATGACCAAAATATGGAATTAATCCAATTTGTAAAAAACACAGAAAGAAAATTCAGAAAGAAAGAACAAAGCCTCCAAGAGATGTTCAATTATATCAAGAGGCTGAACTTATGCTTGATTGGTATCCCAGAAGAAGAAAGGGAAATGGAGAACACCTTGGAGCAAGTATTCCAGGAGGTTATTCAAGAAAACTTTCACCATTCCACCAGAGATGTTACCATCCAAACACAAGAGATACAGATAACCACCACAAGACATCAAATGAGAAGACCAAACCCTATACACATAGTAATTCACCTACAAAAAATAGGTACAAAAGAAAAAAGTTTAAAGGCAGCAAGAGGAAAGGTCAAATTACCTACTGAGGAAGATCAATCAGAATAGCAGCAGACCTATCAGGAGAAACACTACAAGTTAGAAGGGACTTGAGTCCAATATTCAAAGTCATCAAAGATAAACAATTTCAACCAAGAATTTCCTACCTGGTCAGGCTCAACTTCTTCAGTGATGGAAAATTAAAATCCTTCCCAGACATCAGATCCTTAAGAGACCATGCAGCTTTCAGACCAGCTCTACAGGAGGCACTTATAAAGACATTAAACACAGAAGAAAGAAAAAAAGAGCCACCATGCACTTTCCAAGAATGACCATACACTTACCAAGAGAACAGCAGAACACAGAATCGACAGAGAGTACATTGCGGCTATAAACTTTAAAACACACACATATATCAACCTAAAATTAAAAGAAAACAAACAAAGAAAAAGACTTTATAAGAGTCTCATGACAGGGATAAACATTCATTTAATAATGAGCCTGAATGTGAATGGATTAAATGCACTACTGAAAATACGTAGAATGGCACTGGATTTTAAAATGACAAGGGATGCACACAGACCCAGATGCAGAGGATAGAAAATGAATTTCCAGGTGAACAAATCACAAAGAAGTCAGGCACCATGATCTTAATATCAGACCAAAAAAAACCTTTAAGCTATCAAAAATTTTAAAAGATATGGAAGGACACTCCATAATGATAAAAGGTTCAATCCATCCACAAGAAATATCGATCCTAAACATATATCCACCCAACACAGGAGCACTGGCATTTATAAAGCAACTACTAAGTAAACTAAAAAAAAATTGACCCTAACACTATCATAGCTGGGGACTTAAATACCCCACTAACAACCCTAGATAGATCATTGAGGCAAAAAAAAAAAAAAAAATCAACAAAGAGATCTGGAATCTCAACTTGATGTTTGATCAAATGGACTTAATAGATACTTACAGAACATTCCACCCAATAACCACAGAATATACATTCTACTCATCACCACATAAAATGCACTCCAAGATCAACCACATCCTTGGCCTTAAATCAGGCATAAACAAATTTCACAAGAGAACAGCAGAACACAGAATTGGCAGAGAGTACACTGTGGCTGTAAACTTGAAAACACTCACATACATCAACCTAAAATTAAAAGAAAACAAAGAAAAAGACTTTATAAGAGTCTCATGATGGGCATAAACACTCACATTTTAATAATGAGCGTGAATGTGAATGGATTAAATGCATTACTGGAAATACATAAAATGGCAAACTGAAAGATTGAAATACTGCCATGCACCTTATCAGACCACAGTGAAATAAAAATAAACATCAAAATCAACAAAATTACCCCCAAACTCACAAAGACATGAACACTAAACAACATGATGCTGAAAAACTCCTGAGTCCACACAAAAATCAAAACAGAAAATAAAAGATTCCTGAAAACAAATGAAAATGAAGAAACATCTTACCAAAACCTCTGGGATTTCATAAAAACAGTTTAAAGAGAATAATTTATATCTCTACAACACACATCAAGAAAATAGAAAGAGAACAAACTGACAACCTAACAAATCACCTAAGGGAACAGGAAAGCAAGACCACCAAAACACTACCTTCAGCAGAAGAATCCAGGTAATCAAAGAAAAAACTCAAATACAAGACATGGAAGACAAAAATATTTTTAAAAAGATCAACAAAATGAAAAACTGGTTCTTTGAAAGGATAAGCAAGACTGATGGACCCCCTAGCCAGAATGACCAAGAGAAAGAGAGAAAAGGCCCAAATAAACACAATCAGAAATATGAAAGATCACATCACAACTGATCCCAAAGAAACCCAAAAGATTATTAGAGATTGCTATGCAAACCTGTATGGAAACAAACTTAAGAACCTAAATGAAATGGAGGACTTTCTGACATCACACAACTTTCCAAGGTTGAACCAAAAAGACATTGACACACTAAATAGACCAATAACAACCCAGGAAATTGACTCTGTCATAAGAAAGCTACCTACAAAAAAACAAAACAAAAACAAAAACAACCCTGGACAAGATGACTTTCCAGTGGAATTCTATAAAACATACAGGAGGAGCTGATACCAATCCTATTGAAAGTATTCCAGGCAATTGAGAAAGATGGAACTCTCCTCAAATCATTTTATGAAGCTAACATCACACTGATACTCGAACCAAGTAAAGGTCCAACAAAAAAGAGAACTACAGGTCAATATCCCTTATGAATATAGATGCAAAAATCCTCAACAAGATTTTAGCAAATTGGATCCAAAAACACATCTCAAAAATCATCCACCATGACCAAGCAGGCTTCATCGCTGGGATACAGGCTTGATTCAACATCTGCAAGACCATAAATGTAATAAAATACATCAACAGATATAAAAACAAGAACATATGTTTATCTCATTAGATGCATAAAAGTTTTTCATAAAATCCAGCATCCCTTTGTAATAAAAACCCTCAAACACCTAGGCATAGAAAGAACATACCTCAAAATAGTAATACCATCTTCAATAAACCTACAGCCAGCATATTGCTAAACAGACAGAAACTGGAAGTATTTCCCCTGAAAACTGGAACAAGACAAGGCAGCCCACTCTCACCTCTCCTATTCAATATTGTGTTAGAAGTCCTAGCTAGAGTAATCAGACAAAAGAAGGAAATCAGAGGTATCCAAATAGGAAATGAGGAAGTTAAGTTATCCCTCTTTGCTGATGGCATGGTCCTATACCTCAAAAATCCAGGAGAATCTGTCAAAACCTCCTTGCCTTGATAAAGAATATAGCAAAGTCTCAGAGTACAAAATAAATGTGCAAAAGACAATCACATTCTTATACACCAACAACAAACAGGCAGAGAAACAAATAAAAAGCACAATCCCATTCACAATAGCCACCAAAAAAAGGGATATACCTCAGCATCTTCCTAACCAGAGAAGTGAAAGACCGATACAATGAAAACTACGAAACACTGCTCATATAAACCCAAGAGGACACAAACAAATGGAAAAATATTCCATGCTCATGGATAGGAGGAATCAACATTGTTAAGATGTCTGTCCTACCAAAGGCAATCTACAGATTCAATGGAATACCCATTAAATTACCAATATCATTATTCTCCGACCTGGAAATGACATTATAGAAATTCATATGGAAACATGAAGAACCATGAATAGCCAAAACAATCCTCAGCAAAAAAAAAAAAAAAAAAAAAACAGGAAGTATTACACTTCCACACTTTAAAACTTGCTGCAAGTTTACAATAATCAAAACAGCCTGGTATTGGCACAAGAACAGACATATAGATCAATGAAACAGGATAGAGATTCTGGAAGCAAAATCTCAATTTCTCAACCAACTCACCTTCAACAAAGCCTCCACCAACAACCACTGAGGAGAGGAAAACCTGTTCAGTAAATCATGCTGGGAAAACTGACTGACCATGTGCAGAAGAATGAAACCTATCACCATACACAAAAATCAACTCCAAACGGATCAAAGACTTAAACATAAACCCCCAAACTCTAAGTATCTTAGAAAATGCAGAAGACAGCCTTACAGAAATCAGAATAGGCAACTAATTCCTGATCAAAACCCTAAAGCCCATGTCATGAGAAATAAGCTAACAAACTTCTGCAAAGCAAAAGAAACCATCAAACTAACAAACTTCTGCAAAGCAAAAGAAACCATCAAGAGAGTGGGGAGACAACCCACAGAATGAGAAAAAATATTTGCCAACCGTATATCTGACAATGGCCTAACATCCAGGATTTACAAAGAACTCAAACATGTCAAAAGGAAAAAAAATGGCCCCATTAAAAACTGAGCAAAAGACATGAATAGACACTTCTTAAGAAGATGTACAGGCAACCAACAGACACATGAAAAAATGTTCAGGCTTACTAATGAAGAAAAATGCAAATCAAAACCACATTGAGAAACCACCAGTAAGAATAGCCATCATTAATAAATCAAACAACAGCAAATGCTAGCAAGGACGTGGAGAAAAGGGAATGCTTCTACACTGCTGGTGGGAATTCAAACTAGTTCAACCTCTATGGAAAACAGTGCGGCAATTTCTAAAAGTACTAGACATTGACCTTCCTTATGACCCAGCAATCCGCCTACTGGGAATATACCCAGAGGAACTCAAATCATTCTACGAAAAAGACACCTGCACACCCATGTTTAGTGCCGCACTATTCACAATAGCAAAAACGTGGAACCAACTGTACTGCCCATGGAAACAGGAGTGGATTAAAAAAATGTGGTACATATACAATGGAATATTAAGCAGCCATAAAGAAGGACAAACATATGGACTTCACAGCAACTTGGATGGATTTAGAGTCAATAATACTCAATGATCTATCACAGAAACAAACAGCAGAGTACTACATATTCTTACTCATAAGCAGACCCTGAATATTTACCATAGTACTGTAAGAAAGGAATTGGCAGCGGGATACTGCCAGGGTTGAGGGGAGGGGGAACACAATATCAATAAGCGTACCTGATCTCAAACCAGGCAATGGAGACCAAAGGGAGGTCCAAACCTTACCTGTATGATGTCCACTTTTTTTTTTTTTTTTTGAGTTGAAGTCTCACTCTGTCACCCAGACTGGAGTGCAGTGGCCGCTCCCGGCCACCGCAGCCTCGCCTGCTGGGCTCCGGCGATCCTTCCGCCTCAGCCCTCCAAGTAGCTGGAATTATAGGCACGCGCTACCATGCCCGGTTGATTTTTTGATTTATTGTAGAGATGAGGTCTCGCTGCCCAGGCGGGTCTCGAACCCGCGGGCTCAGGCAATCCACTCACCTCAACCTCCCAAAGGCGCGGGATTACAGGCTGAGCCACCGAGCCCGGCTGATGTCCACTTTTATTCCTAATCCTGAATTGTATCCTACATCTTTAAAATATATATATTTTAAAAGTTTAAAAAGACCATATTTTAAACTACCATGCAGGTGAGCCATGTGAGTTTTACTTCTTTTGGGTCATCCCCTTTAAGAAGTAAGTAGCTTCTTCAAGCACTAGTCCCCCTTCCACGAATAGGAAGCAAAAAAAAAAAAACAGCTACTAGATTAGGAAATGGCAAAGCCAGGAGAAAAACGACTGTGGGTTTCTTAGTAGACATGTTCAAGGGGGCTTTCCATTCTCCGACCACCTTAAATATTAACTTGAATGAGAAACAGAAAACTTTTGTGTTCAAGTCTCTGTGCTGGGACTTAGTTGTTACAGCAGTTTAGTCTAACCTTGTTTACACACATGGCTGTAAGGTCCCGCAAGCACCAGCCTCTTCCCTCCTCCCAGATCACCTTCCCTGGACCACCTAAGCCCAGTCACACCATGTCCTCCAATTACATGTACATCCCGGGGTCTCAGCATCTTCCATGATCGTTTCTTTGCTGGTCCCTCCTGACATCTGTGACTGATCCCCATTACCCTTTGGGATTTGGCTAAACCACTATCTCCTCAGAGAAGTGTGCTCTGGCCATACTACGTAAATAGGCTCCTGCCTTAAGTATGCCATTCACTTATTCTATAGCACTCATCATAAATTAGAATTATGCATGTATTTATTTATTTAAATGAATGGTCAGTCAGCTCCTTGAGACTAGAGTCCATGTGTTGTAGAGTCAATTGTTGTTCAAAATATTCACTTCTTCATCCTCTGGGAAGATTACCTATTCCTGCTGTATTGAAATCAGGTGTGATCATGTAACTTTCGTTGGCCAATAAAATGTGAATGTAAAATGTGTCAGCTGGGTGCCCCAAACACAATTTCTGCCTAGTGAGAACAGGTGAAATTCTCATAACAAAGAATTAGCCATTTCAAAGTGAACAGCTCTGTGGTATTTGATACACTCTTGCATTGCTTTTGTTCCTACAAAATGAGGTTCCCTGTTGGAAGCAACTGTCAGAGAACTGGGAAACAAAACCTGCTGGGAACATCCCCTACTTGGGAAGTTTCACCTGCTGGAGGTCAAGATCCTGGACCCTGTTAGGTGGGAGAAGGAGAGAAGAGCAACCCCTAATTTTAACCAAAGACAGCTGCAGAACAGAATTTGAAAGGAGATATTTTGTATAAATGGAGGGTTTCTTTTTAATTTTCAGTGATCCCAAGGAAGGTAGGAATGACCAAACAACCACCAAAGCTCTCGCTCTCAGAACTTTCCCGCCAAATGAAGAGACTTGGAATGACAGACCAGGTCCTTTTCATACGTCCCCACCCTCAAGTAAGGAGGGGAGAGAGAAGTCATGGAGGGAGAAGAGAGACACGGAAGTGAGAGTTAGAGGTGCTGACCAGCTCTCAGCTCTACTTCAACCTTCAAGTCATCCTTTCAAGAGTAAGTGGGCTCTATCTAGAGAATGATGATACTGGGAACATCCCCCAGTTGGGATAGCTTTCTCCCCAAGTAAAGAACAAAGCAGATATTGAACCACCCTGTATTCTGGCAATGAAGCCTACTTGGTCATGGTGGATGACTTTGGGGACGTGTTTTCGGATCCGATTTGCTAGAATCTTGTTGAGAATTTTTGCATCTATGTTCATCAGGGATATTGACCTGTAGTACTCTTTTTTTGTTGGACCTGTAGTCAGACTGGGTATCAGTGTGATGTTAGCTTCATAAAATGATTTGAGGAGAGTTCCATCTTTCTCAATTGCCTGGAATACTTTCAATAGGATTGGTATCGGCTCCTCCTTGTATGTTTTGTAGAATTCTACTGGAAAGCCATCTTGGCAACCAAATCCTGATCAAAACCCCAAATGCCCATACCATAAGAGATAAGATAGACAAGTGGGTCCTTATCAAACTGAAAAGCTTCTGCAAAACCAAAGAAACCATCAAAAGAGCAGAAAGACATCCCACAGAATAGAAAAAATATTTGCCAACTGTATATCTGACAAAGGCCTAACATCTAGGATCTACAAGGAACTCAAATGCGCCAAAAGGAAAAAACAAACAGCCCCATTAAAAAGTGGGCAAAAGAGCCGGGCTCGGTGGCTCAGCCTGTAATCCCACACCTTTGGGAGGCTGAGGTGAGTGGATTGCCTGAGCCCGCGGGTTCGAGACCCGCCTGGGCAGCGAGACCTCATCTCTACAATAAATCAAAAAATCAGCCGGGCGTGGTAGCGCATGCCTGTAATTCCAGCTACTCGGAAGGCTGAGGCGGAAGGATCACCGGATCCCCAGCAGGTCGAGGCTGCGGTGGCCGGGAGCGGCCACTGCACTCCAGTCTGGGCGACAGAGTGAGACTCCAACTCAAAAAAAAAAAAAAAGTGGGCAAAAGACACGAATAGACACTTGTCCAAAGAAGATATATGGGCAATCAACAGACACATGAAAAAGTGCTTAGCCTCACTCATCATCAGAGAAATGCAAATCAAAACCACACTGAGATACCACCTAACCCCAGTAAGAATGGCCATCATTAATAAAGCAAACAACAGATGCTGGTGAGGATGCAGAGAAAAAGGACGCTTCTAAACTGCAGGTGGGAATGCTTTGTAGATGGGAACACAGAGAACCCCTGATCCCACCTAACAGAAACACATTTGATCTGGAGTAGATATTACTGGAGACATACTCCAATAAATTTTTATGAGGGCTTTTTTTTTTTTTACATTTAAACAAAAATGTAAAATAACCCGTTAATATAAATTAACACTCTGGCCAGTTAAAAGAGGTGGAAGAAGAGCACAATATGGCTGCATGCAAAGATCTATTCCTTGCCTTATGAGTTTTATAAATCATATTTGATCACTGAAACAAAAGTTAAAACACTATCCTATATCCAAGACAATGGTATTTATTTATTTATTTTTGAATGGGAGTCTCACTGTCGCCCAGGCTGGAGTGCCGTGGCACACTCATGACTAACCCAGCATCGACCTGCTGGACTCCAGCAATGCTTCCGTCTTAGCCTTCCAAGTAGCCAGAACTACAGGCGCATGCTACCACACCCAGTTAATTTTTAATTTATTGTAGAGATGAGGTCTCACCAAGCGCTCAGGCAATCCATTCACTTCAGCCTCCCGAAGTGTTGGGATTACAGGCTGAGCCACCAAGCCCGGCCCAATGATGATATTTAAAAGTGGGGAAGGTAAAGGAACCTGAACGAAAGTGAGGTTTCCACTCTTTACTTGAAGTAACAAAGTGTGAATGCATTGACTGCAGTAAGTCACATATGTCTATTGTCATTTCCAGAGCAGCCACTAAGAAAATGGTACAAAGAGATGTACTAAAAACACTAAAAATAAATCAAGGAGGAAAGAGGGGGAAGCAGGAAACAAAATGTCAGATTTAAACCCTAACACATCAATAATTACCTTAAATATAAATGGTCAAAATACACCAATTGAAAGATAGAGATTGGCAGCATGGATACAGAGAGGCAGATAGTGGAAAAACGTCAACAAGGTATGAGAAGAGGTGGGCTAAAGAAGAAAGTGTGAGAAAAATTTGCATGTAATTTGCTCTGTCCAACCCACTTAGAGTCATGCACTGTGCCTTGGAGAGATGGACATCCCCAATCTATGTAACCCTTAATACTCCTTCTCCTCTTTCATCTTCTTCTTTAACAAGGTTTATTTTTGCTACAAATCAGTGGATTTAAATTCCCCTGGCTTCACATCTTTCCAACAGAGCTTTGTTTCCAGGGTCTGCCCTGAGCACTTTGCACTTTCCTGTCAGTACCTTCTGCTTCTCAATCCTTGGTTGTTCTATTCTTCTAATCTCCTACCTTTGATCAATCCCAGAGTCAACGCTCTCTTTTATTGTACCATGGCTGAGAATGTTTACTAAGTATTGTGTATTGATGTCACTACACTTTTGTAGTTTTTCTCAACTAAGTCCTTAATACTCCTATGTAAAACTTTTTACCTGTTTGCAGTCCATCCTCTCTCCCATTCCTTGTGAATTTTACTTCAGACCTCCACTGCTTTTTCAAAAGGCTCACCACTTAAATTAATAAAATAAGAGCTGTGGGATAAGATTTTTGACTTTTTTTTTTTACAAGTTTTGTTACTCACACAAACCCAAACATATTCATATCTTAATCTACTGTCTCTCTTCTTTGGTCTCAGATCAAAGGACAAGAGTTCTTCCTCTCGTTTGTGGTTTCAACTCCACTTCTTCCTCCTCATGAACTTTCTACTTATGCCTCTTAAGACACCAACTCTTTCTCTCCATTGATTCCTCTACTTTGTGCAAGAATGTTTTGGAAAATATGGTCAATCTCTCGTCTCATCCCATGCAGCTATATCTCTACTGATCCATTTCTTGCTTTGTATTCATACCAAGCCTTCTTGAAAGAAGGGTTTTTGCTCCCTTCTCTACTTTACTATTGTGTCTTGACATGAGAAATAGACCACACAACTGAAAGTTCCCCAGATAAAAAGAATTGTGTTGACTCATATGACAAGCTAGGAGACAAGTGCCCCAGGATTGGTTTAATGATAATAATATCTTCAGAGATGTGGGTTCTTTTCTCCCCTTTGTTCCCCCTCCTCAGACTGTTGACTCATGTCTTCAAGAGAGTCTCCCATGGCTATGTGATGGCCACCACCACCCGAGGGATCACATCACTCTCCTACTTCCACAGAGAGAACTGAAGACTGGGAAGGGGCTCGTCTTAAACACTGTTTCCTCTTTTTTTTCACCCAGGAAAAATACTTTCCCTGACAGTCCTTCAGCAGTTCACTTAAATCTGACTAGATTTAAGTCACATGACCATCCCTATTAACAAAGGAAGACAGGACAGAATTTTCAGCCCCTGTCCCCAGAGGCAGACCCTGCCTTAGGAGAGAAGCCAAGGAAGTGGCCTCTGGGCAAAGGGGCTGGCAGACCTGGCTATGCTCACCTTGACCTAGCTACACTCAGCCTGATGTGGTCATGCTCACTCTGACCTGGCTATATTCACCTCGACCCAAATGCGCTTGACCCAGCTACACTCACCTTGACTCAGTTACATGCACACACTTTCACCATGACACTCCAGACATTGCTCTCCCTTCAACCTGAAGTGGCCAGTGACCAACCACCAGGACACAGCATGAAAACCTTTGATCCTTCTCCTACTTGACCTTGCCCCAGAATGCAAACATTCTGACTGCTCCTCAGCGTAAGCAAGTGACTTCAACTTGTCCTGTCCTGATGTGTCAGTGTCTCATACCCCCTCTGCTCGTTCTTCTAGGTTGTGTCTCCTTTACCTGAGTGTCCATGTTGATAACCCTTCATGGTTCCGCCCTAGGCCCTGTGCTCTTCTCACCCTCTGTCAGTATGCCCTATCCTTTGGGATTACAGATTGCTTTGGGAAAATAGAGGAAATTGTCTTCGAAACGCACAAACCTACAACATTTAAGTGAGTATATAACTTGAGGGAATTTAGAGAGCCCCTATAACCATCCACTGACCACTTTGGGCTTAGACATTATTCTCTCCTGCCTCAGTCTGCTCCTCCCTAATGTTTTACTCTTGGTTAACAGTATTTTCTCCAAGCAGACAAGTTCTAAGTATCTTCCCCCACCCCACCTACCCTGTTCATCCCACTCCTCACACAGGTGTTGTCCAAGTGGGTCCATACATTCTAGAGGCTCCCTGAGCTTTCTCCTGTTCCCATCTCTGCCCCACATTTGGGAAGGCCCTCGCGATGTCCTCCCCAGATTGTTGCCATAGACATGTGCTGCTGACATTCCTCCATGCTGACACCAGGGCTCTCTTGCTAAAATCCAAATTAAATCACTTCATAGAATAAAGTCGACCATGATTTCCTATTTCCAGGACACAAACCCGAATTCCCAAGTGTGACGCCCATGGCTCTGCACACCTCACTCCATACCCATCTCCTCATAATACATTCTGCCTGTGCTCACACCACCCCTGCCTGACATTTGTATGTAGGGCTTCCACAGTCCATGCACGTCATCTGCCAAGAACCCATCTCCTACCACTCAGCTGGGCAGAGACACACCCACCCTCAAAGCACGGACCTCTTTCTCTCTTGCCGGCATAGACGTACACCCACCTCCCAAAGCACATGTCTCTGTCATGTAAATGCAGGCCCACCCTCCAAAGCATGGGTCACTTCCTCTCTTGGTTCATAGGTGCTGCCCACCCTCCAAAGCACAGGTCTTGGCCATGTAGACGCATACCCATGCTCCAAGTCATGGGTCACTTCCTCTCTGCACCGTCCTCCATCTGCCCTCTTGCATCCTTTCGAATTTTGTGCAAACTCATATTACTACATTTACTCCAGTGAGTAATAGGTTATGTCTATGGGTGCATACTCCCATAATATTCCGAGCTCCCTGGGAGCATGGGTTATGAAGAATTCAGCCTTCCGACTGTCGGACAGAGGTGGCAATATGTTGGGCGGAAAAAGGTATCAGTGTGTGTGTTTTTTAAAATGAAGTGGGTTTTATTTCTTCAGATAATATTATGGACTTTTAAGAGTGACTGGAAAGCTTTCTGGGAAAGGAAGACTTTCTTGGATTTTGGCATGGGAATCTTTAGCTTCAGAAAAACTATAGTCTCTGCATTGTGGAATACCAGACGCTACCAGTTGAATACACCTTTGTTCTTTGCTCTGGCAGAAAATAGCCACTAGAAGGCACTGCAGTCACAGATATTTCTTTGTACGTTGTCAAATGATTGGGCAAAAACGTCTTGAAAACAAAAAACTCTTTATGTCCACATTTCTTTAGCCATTTCTTATTATTCAAAGCAAATTAAAATGGAAGTTTCCTACTCCTTACCTTCATTCTTCATATCACTCAGAAATTCTTCCACAAATAGTCGCATTGGGATATTTCCAAAGAAGAAACTGAGCTGGTTTCTACTGTGACTCTAGCAAATTCTTTATTTAACATTGTCTCTAAGGCTCCAATGATGTGTGAGCCAGTTTATAGAAAATATGGAAGACAGAGAGTTTTCAAACAGCATTTGGAATCTGGAGTGGAGGGAAGAGTCGTCTATACCCTAAGGGCAAAGAGGTAGATAATGTCTACCATTTTAAAGCGGTAATTCACACAGGATAGGCATGTCCCTGCCTTTCTTTCCTTGTGAGTATGACAGGGGCAAGCTGAAAACAGTCAGGTTGAGTCCATGGCTGGTAGGTCTCAAGGAGGGAGAGCAACTCCAAGAAGAGAACGTACAGAGAAATGTAGAAGGACAAGGAGTGAATTTTCACTACTGGAGTCCCATTTTCTACAACACAAGCAATCCTACATAGTCATGTGCTTTCTGAATGGGGGAAGGAAGAGAAGTCTTTAAGCTGTCTGAGAAAAGGAAGGAAGGAAGGAAAGAAGGAAGGAAGGAAGGAAGGAAGGAAGGAAGGAAGGAAGGAAGGAAGGAAGGAAGGAAGGAAGGAAGGAAAAATGAAGGATAACCTCAAACTGGTTGAGGGACAAGAAGGCAAGGCAGAAGCTGAGGTAACCTTAAGGACAGTGGTCCCCACAAAGAGTGAATTTTAAAAACTCACCCAGGTGGGTGAGGGAAGCCACAATGGAGTGCAGGCAGACTGGAGCAAGGGAATCCAGCTTTATTACCAAGAGTTGGCTTAATCCAGAATAGTGGGGAGAAAGGGGCTGATTTAAAGATCTTTATTTTAAAAAAGCAACAAAAGTGTTTTTGACTATACACTAAAAGGTTAAAGACTAAAAAATGTATGCAAACACTGTACTCTATTTGGAAAATTTGTTTTGCACGGGGCATGAATTACCATTCTGAAATGACTTCCAGAACGTTTACTAGGGCTGGACAATTTAGTAAGTTAATTGCAGATGATGAACGCCATGTTTCTCTGAGTCAGAAAAAACAGCTGCAAATTAGCAAAGAGGAGAATGTTAGGATGACCCCACAGTGCTGCCAGGCTAGAGCCAGAGATATCAGTTTACCTCATGATTACGCCAGTATCTGTGCATACACTAGAATCTGTTTGCCTATGTGTGGGTTGCTTGAGTGTATAGACACACAAATAGATGAACTCAGAAGTAAACACAGAGTATGTGTACACAGGTGTCAGTGGACACACACATCCCCCAGCCCCAGTGTCTACAGAACAGAGACAGCATCTCTGTAGTAAATGCATTGGTGGCCCAGATTTTGGTTTCTAAATACCATTCTCCCATACAAAAAGCCAAAATTCCTCGGACAAATGGTCAGCCCTAGGGGCTGGTCAAGAAAAATTCACCTTGTGCTACATGAGAGACAAGAGGTGATTTTAATATAAAAAATAAAAAGATAATGGCCGACTAAAAAGATCCTAGTGGTCAAAGCAGGAACAACCTAAACAACCAAGTAAGTAACAATAGTTTGGATTATAACCTGAAGAATAAAATATAAATTAGCCATGAGAGTTAATGCTGACATACATCATTGAATAAATACATGAGGAAGGGACAGCTCTTCCTTACAGAAGAATGCCAATTAATACATGAAGAATAAATGAGAAAAATAGGAAATAATTAGAACATTAACATCATCATTGCTGAAGGCAAAATTCACTGATGAATGTTAAAATTCCTGGGCCAGACCTGAAGATGAAACAGCTCATCTACATAGCCTCAAACTATCTTCCCAGAGATATTTATGAACTGCTGTAGCAATTTTAATATAGGTCCAAAGAGTCTTTAATGCTCCTCCCCCAGAGGTGCAGACCCAGGGCTCTACTCCCCTCACCTAGAGTGTGAGCCAGGCCTAATGACTTGCTTCCAAAATAGAACGTGTAAATAGAAAATTAACCACTCAACAGTAAAGAAACCTGACAGACACCATGTAAACAATTGATCAAAATGAACATAATCAATAATAAAATTGTTAACATGACGCCCCTCAACATCATGTCACCTCACCCCAAATGTATGACCTCCTTCCAGTCACAAGAAAATGTCATCAAAAGTCAAACTGGTGTGGGAGGTGGATTTTACAAAAGACCTACTGGGTGTTCCTCAAATGTGTCAAAATTATGAAAGACCAGGAAAGACAAAAAAACTGTCCTAGATTGGAGGAGACTATAGAAACATGATGACTAACTACAATGCAGCATTCTGGCTTGGACCTTGGGGCTTTAAAAAAAAGGGATCCTTAGTGGAAAACATGGGGAGATTTGAATCAAGTCTATGGTTTTCCTAGTGGTATTTTCTGGACATTTAATTCTCAATTTTGGTCATTGTGCCATGGTTATGTAAGCTGTTAACACAAGGGAAAGTTGGGAGTAAGTTATATAAGAACTCTTTGCCATATTTTGCCTCTTTTCTATAAGTCTAAAATATTGAAAAGTAAAAATAAATATAAATTATGTAAACTTAAATTTTATTAAAAATAGGAGATCATATGAACCACTGAAAAATGTATAAATAGATCTCATAAACATGACTCTAAGCAAAGAAGCCAGGCACACAAGCATAATGTTGTGTGGCTCTACCTAGATGAGCTTCTAGAACAGGCAAAATGCTGGTGACAGAAGCCTTATCAGTGAGTGTCCCTGGATAGGGAGAGGCTCTAGAAGGATAGGAGGGAAGTTTCTGAATTAATAGATATATCCCATATCTTAATCATGGTGGTGGTTACATGAGTGTTTACATTTTTAAAAATGCACCTTTTAAATGATACTTTAAAAGGTACATTTATCATATGTGACTTGTACCTCAATAAAGTTGCCCCCAAAAAGATTATAGAGTGGAGAAATGAATTTTTTAAAAATGTACTTATAAAATATATGGGGCATAAACTAACTTAATCAAGAAAACTTAATCAAGCACTAACTTAATCAAGAAAAAGGCCCAAGAACAGGCTTGGTTCTGTTTAAAGTTTTGAAAATAATTATAACCCCCAAATTGACCCTACCCTGCAATGAAACTGGTAAATGTTATAAATTTCCAGGTAACAAGGGAGAGCACAGGCTGTTACCACACCTCCAGCTAGTTCTGGACTTTATGTGTATTTGAGATTAATTTACAACTGCTTGGACGCACTTGAGGCCAAAGACAGCAGCGTTGTCCAGAAAGCCTGCTCAACTCTGAAATGAGCAAGACATCACACCCAAAGAGTTAATCCAGGCACACCTGGCATCACTCACATGTCCAGCTGCAAACAAGGATTCGCAGGGAGTACCAACTCCACTCCTGTCAATGGAAGGGAAAGCCTAGTTGGGAGAAAAATCAGAGAGAGAAGATGTGGGAAACATTAACGCTAAAGCCTTTTCCCTGTGTAATCAGCAATAAAGAGCAGGAAGATGGGGAAGACATGACTGACTTGGAGAAAAGGGCCTGAATTTAGGCACCAGAGGGGCTAGGAAAGGGCATTTATTGGAACTTGATCAAACTTTCTGTGCTTCAGTTTACTCATCTGCACAGAATGAACATCTGTAGGATTAATCTTCTTATGAGAAGCCCTCTCTGGGTTTCTGTTGAGCCTGCTCTTCCCTTGGGTTCTGTTGAGTCCATTATTTTCTGGGGTTCTGTTGAGCTTACTCCTTCCTGGGTTCTGCTGAATCTACTGCTTTCTGGGATTCTGTTGAATCTACTTCTCTCTGGGGTTCTGTTGAGTCTAACACTCCCTAAAGTTCCTTGGAGACTGCTTCTCCCTGGGGTGTTGTTGAGTCTTCTTCTCCCTGGAGTTCTGTTGAGTACACATTTCCCTGGGGTTCTGTTGCATCTACTCCTCCCTGTAGTTTTGTTAAGTCTGTTCCTCTTTGGGGTTCTAGTGCATCTACTCCTTCCAGGGATTCAATTAAGTTCACACTTTTCTGGGCTTCCATTGAGTCTACTCTTCCCTATCCAGTCCTTCCTGGAGTTCTGTTTAGTCCATCCCTCTGTGAGACTCTGTTGAGTCTGCCCCTCCCTGAAGTTTCATTGAATCTGTTTTTCCCTGGGGTCCTACCACGTTCACTTCTCCCTGGGCTTATGTGGAGTCCACTCCTCCCTGGGGTTCTGTTGAGTCTACTTCTCCCTTTGGGATCCACTGAGTCCATGACTCCCTGTAATTTCATTTACTCCACTCCTCCTTGAATTCTGTTGAGTCCACTTCACCCTTGGGGTTTGTTGAGTATACTTCCCCTTGGAGTGCCATTGAGTCTACTCTTCCTTGGAGTTCTGTTGAGTCTACACATCCATGGGGTTCCATTGAGTCCACTCCTACCTGAGGTTCTGTTGAATCTACTTCTCTCTGGAGTTCCAATGAGTCTACTCCTCTCTGAAGTTCTGTTGAGTCTACTTCCTGAGGTTCCATTGAGTCCATTTCTCCCTAGAATTTTATTAAGTCCACTCCTCCCTGGAGTTCAATTGAATCTACTTCTCCCTTTGGTTCTACTGAGTCTATCTCTCCCTGGAGTTCTGGGGAGTCCACTCCTACCTGAGTTTCTGTTGAGTCTACACCTCCCTGGAGTTCCATTGATCCTACTCCTACCTGAGGATCCATAGAGCCTACTCCTCCCTGGAGTTTTGTTGAATCTACTCTTTACTGGGATTCAGTTTAGGCCGTTCCTCTAAGAGGCTCTGGGGAGTCCACTCCTCCCTGGATTTCTGTTGAGGCTCCTCCTGGGTTTTGTTGAGTCCACTTCTCTCTGGGCTTGTGTTGCTCCTCCTTGAGCTTCTGTTAAGTCTAATCCTCCCTGGGGTTTGATTGGGTCTGCCCTTCCCTAAAGTTCTGTTGAGTCCACTCCTCCCTGTAGTTCTGTTGACTCTACATATCCTTGGAGTTCTGTTTAGTCTACCCTTCCCAAAGGTTCTGTTGAATCTCCCTGAGGTTCTGTTGAGACTACTTTTTAAAACAGGGGTTCCACTGAGTCTACTCCTCTGGAATTCTATTGAGTACACTTATCCATGGTGTTCTGTTGAGCTACTCATCCCTGGGCCCTGTTGAAGCTACCTTTCCCTGGGATTCTATTGAGTCTACTCTTCCCTGAGTTTTCGTTGAGTCTATTCTATCCCAGGGTTGTGCTGAGTTCACTTCTCCCTAGAGTTCTTTCGAGTCTACTCCTCCCTGGGATTCTGTTGAGTCTACTCCTCCCTGGAGTTCTGTTGACTCCACTTTATCCTGGAGTTTCATTGAGTCAACTCCTTCCTGCAGTTTTAAGTTCACTTCTCCCTGCAATTTTGTTGAGCCTACTTCTCTCTTGGGTTTTGTTGAGTTTTCTTCTCCATGGGCTTCTGTTGAGTCCACTTCTTCCTGGGGTTCTGTTGAGGCTACTCCTCCCTGGGGTTTTACTGAGTTTACTCCTCCCTGGGGTTCCACTGAATTCACTCTTCCCTGGGCTTCCTTTGAATTTACTCCTCCCTGGAGTTACATGAGTTCACTCCTTCCTGAATTTCTGATGAGTCTACTCCTCCCTAGAGCTTTGTTGAGCCTACTACTCTGTGTTTCTGTTGTGTCCGTTTCTCCCTGGAATTTCATTAAGTTCATTCCTTTTGGGGTTCCATTGAGTCTATTCCTCCTGGTGGATCCGTTAAGTCCACTCCTCCATGGAGTTCTGTTGAGTCTACTTTTTCATGGGTTTCTGTTGAGTCTACTCCTTCCTGCAGTTCCATTGAGTCCACTCCTCCTTGGAGTTCTGCTGACTCTACTCCTCCTTAGAGTTCCATTTATTCTACTCCTCCCCAAGTTTCTCCTCTCTGGGATTTCATTGAGTCAATTCTTCCCCAGGATTCTGTTTACACCACACCTCTTTGGAGTTCTGGTGCGTTTATTCCTCCCTGGGTTTCTGTTGAAGTCAATTCCTCTAGGGTTCTGTTGAGTATACTCCTTTCTGTGGTTCCGTTAAGTCTATTCCTCCTAGATTTTCATTGAGTCTACTCCTTCCTGAAGATCTATTGAGTTCACTCCTCCCTGGAGTTCTGTTGAGTTTACTCCACTCTGGAGTTCCTTTGAGTCTTCTCCCAGGGTTTTGTTGAGTCCATTTCTCCCTGGGGTTCCTTTGAGCCCACTTCTCCCTGGTCCTCTGTTCAGTCCACTCCATCCTGGACTTGTCTTGAGTCAACATCTCTATGGAGTTGTGTTGAGTCCACTCCTTCGAATTATATTTAATCTACTTCTCCCTGGAGTTCTGTTGATTCTACTCCTTTCTGGGGCTCTATTGAGCCTACTCCTCCCTGGAGTTCTGTTGAGTCTAATTCTCCTTGGTCTTCTGTTGAGTCTACTCCTTCCTGGGTTCCACTGACTATACTTCTCCGTGGAATTTGTTTGAGTCCACTCTTTTGGGGGGTTCTGTTGAAGCCAGTTTTCCTTTGGGTTCTGTTGCATCCATTCCTCCCTGGGCTTCTGTTGAGTCTACTCCTATCTGAGATTCTGTTAAGTTTGCTCCTCTCTAGAGTTCTGTTGATTCTATTGCTCCCTGGACTTCTGTTGAGTCTATTTCTCCATGAAGTTGTGTTGAGTTCACTCCTCCCTTGAGTTCTGTAGAATCTACTTCTCCCTAGGATTCTGTTGAGATCACCTCTCTCTGGGTTCAAATAAGTCTACTCCTCTCTGTAGTTCTGTAAAGTCTACTCCTCCATTAAGTTTCATGAGGTCTACCTCTCCCTGGAGTTCCACTGAGTCCACCCCTACATGAGGTTCTGCTGAGTCTACTCCTCCCTAGAGTTCTGTTGTGTCTACTCCTTGGGGATTTGTTGAGTGTACTACTTTCTGGGCTTTTGTTGAATCTACTCCTTCCTGTAGTTCTGCTGAATCTACTCATCCCTGGGATTCCACAGAGTTCACTCCTCCTTGTATTTCTGTTGAGTCTACTCCTCAGGACTTCTGTTAAATCTGCTCCTCCCTGGGGTTCTACTGGGTCTACTCCTCCCTGAGTCTCTGTTAAGTCTACTTCTCCTTGATGTTTTGTTGAGTTTACTTCATCCTGGAGTCTGTGGGTTCTATGCCTCCCTGTCATTTTGTTGAATTTACTCCTCTCTGGGGTTCTGTTGAGTAGGTGAATCCCAGCAAAGATAGGGTTTTTTATGCCTCCTAATTTAGTGGTGAGGTTTAAACAGGTTGATCTGCACATTTATCTCCCATTGGCAACTTCCTTTTTTTCTGTATTATTTAATCCACTATTTTTCAAAGTTTGAAACTTGTACCCTACTCTGCATCAAACTCTCTCAGAAATTAATTTTAAAAGACAGTTTGCAGGGTCCCCACATACTCCCTGAAAAATCTGCTTTTTCAAAATGTGCTTTTTAAAAAAGATACTCTTTTGATTTTGTGATAATCACAAACTTACAGAGAAGCTGCAAATAGAGTACTAAGACATTTAAATGAACCCTTAGGAGTTGGGTGCAACCTTCCATGTGTGCATGTCCCACAAGTAAGGACATTCTAGAACAACAATGCAGCCATCAAAATCAGGCTATTAGCACCAACACTTCCTGCCATGAATCCTCAGACTGTGTTCAACTTTCACTAAGTGTCTTCATAAAGTGCCTCATGCCAAAAAGAGTCCCAAGAAATTTCTTGAGATATTTTCAGTGTAAAACAGTTTATCTGCTTTTTCTTGACTTCAAGAACTCAATTATTTTGGAATTTACAGGCAAGATTTTTTGTAGAATATTCCTCAATTTGGGTTTGTCTACTGGTGTTTCCCTGAGATTCAATTTGAGCTATCCAACCTTGGCAGAAATATCGTTGAAATGACAGAGAACTTTCCATTATCTCTTACCCAGAGGTACATGATATCAACTTGCCCTGTTCCTGCTGATGTTCACATATCACCTACCTGAGCTATTGTCTGCTGGGTTTCTCTGACAGTAGGAAATTATTTTTCCTTTAAACTTGGTAAGTATGTGGGGAAAAAAGTGACTTGAAACTATGTGAATATCTTATTTCTCACCAAACTTTCCATTTACTCATCTATTGGTTTATGTCCATGTGAAATCTTTTTTTTTTTTAATTTTGCTATTCCTGTCCGTCACACCCCTCCCCCCCTTCTCCTGGCTGCTTTGTCTCTGGCAAGGCCCTACCCTTGCTTTGCTTTTCCCAACATCCTGCAGATGTTCTTCTAGGCTCTTGCTACATCCTCCCTACTTTTCTTCAAGGATCCTGGCTCCTTGTAGTGAAAAACAACACTTAGAAGCTGGTCTTGGAGCTAGGTGTGCCTCCTGCTGTTGGATGTCCCTATGGACAGACGTGGATGTGTGTGTATATGTACACACACACACACACACACACACACACACACACACATTTCTACATTTATAGCTTTCTCTGGGTTGGAAGCCATGAGATCAGTTATTCTCCAATTCCAACTCAATGCCACCAAGGCCATATGTGTATTCTTCCTTTCCATGGTTGTAACTCCCACTTTGGGGTATGCCCTGGCTTCGGTGAATCACGCATAAATGTAACCTCTGCGACTCACTTTTCCAGTAACCAAGTTCTCCAAGAGAGAAGAGAGTGGTGCCCAGCTCCAGGAAGAAGAGTAAGCTCAACAGAACTCCACAGAGGAGTAGACTCAATGGAACCCCGGAAGGAATAGACATAACAGAGAACTCAGCTTCCCATGATGTTCATGCATTTGCTCATATGATCACCTGCTTTTTATGGCAAATCTTTTGCCTTCTCTCCCCCACTTGGATGTCCACATTCCGACCCAGGCCTCAACCAGGCAGACATCCTCCTCATCCCATGAGGGCTCTGATCTCCCACCCAGGTGCCCCATGCAAGTTATGACCCCTCACTGAAACTCCTCCTGGTCACCATCCCCCCAGAAGCTCTCTTCACTCGACCCCATGTCTGGACATCTTCAACCCACTCAGGCCACAACACCCACCCTGTGCATAGATGCATAGGGATTACCCTTGGTGAAAGCATCATTCTGACTCTGGAGTCCCAACCATGTTAGGCTGGAGTGCAATGTGAGGGACTTTGGCATTTGTATCAGTTAAGACGTTTTAGCACAAAATCCACCACACGAAGCCTATAATTGTGTGTGTGTTGGCTACCGAAAGGAGGCACAGAGGCCAGGTTGGCTCTCACCCTGGAGCCAGGCACGAGGCCGTCGCTCTCTTCTCTGTTCTCTGGAGAACCTGGTCGCCTGAGAAGGGAGAATACAGAGATTACATTTTCCCTTGTGATTCATCAAAGCCAGAGCACACCCACTGATCCTGCCATTCTCAAGGGCCTGGGACCAGGCCTCTCACGGCTTTTATGGACGTCATGCCTCTGGGGAAACACAGGACTCTTTGCTGTGGGGCGGGGGGGACACCAGCTTGACACACAGGCTGTTGTCCTTGGTTCTGAGCAGCAGCCTGTATGTGGGATAGGACAAGGCTTGGCCTGCCTCCGTCCCGTCCCTTGAGCTGCTCCCAGGCCACCCCCAGCCAGAGCTGTCATCTGAAAATGCCACCATATGATCAGAGCAGGGTGAAAGTTGCAATAGAAGCAGATAAGATGGCAGTGGGGCCACCTGGCAACCGCACTGCTAGCCATTACCTCCCACCAGCATCCCAGCCCCCACTTCTGCACCCTCTTCATTGCACACAAGCCTCTTTCAGTTCTAACCATTCCCCACCCCCAACCATGTATGGCTCTTTCCTCCCCACCCTTGGGCTGGGAGGGGTCTTCCCAGGCAGGCCACTTTCCACCCTTGACTCAGGAGGTCCCTTCCTAGAAAAGCCACATTAGGGGTCATTGGACATGCCATCTTCCTCCTACCTCAATTCACAGCGTTCAGTTTTGAGCCCCCCACTTCCCTCACATCCCCAAAGCTACCATGGCAACCTGTTGCCACATCCTGCAGACAAACATCCATCACCCTCTGCCCAGGAATCTTTCCACCCAGCATGGCCCTGGGCATGACCCGCCTTTTACAGACCCTCATGGAGTTGGTCATAGAACAGTGCCTCCTCCCAGTCCTCAGTTGTCCCCTCCCTCCCAGCCCCAGTTGCAGTGTCCACCAATGTGCAGGCCCCATCTTCTGGGCGACCATCTTCACTCATCCACTACCTCAACAGACACCACCAGTGGGTCCACCCCACAACTGCCTGGAGCTCTCCCAAGACCTGCTCTGCAGGCTGAACCATTGGAGCACACAGTGGCGTCTCTGGTCCTGGGTCATTCATCTCAAATCCAGCTGCCAAAACCAGACTCCTCAGCCCCAATACAGAATGATACCTCATTCACCCCTACCTCCTTGGCCTTGTTGATATCCTGCCAACCAGGGTCGGTCTCCTGGACTCCTTTTCCTTCCACACCAAATCACATGGAGGCTACCCGGGGGGTGCCCAGAGCCCTTTTCTGCACTCCAGCTCCTTTGGCATGACTCAAGCTTGCATTCTCTCACCTCAAGTCGCTGAAAGAGACTCCAGAAAGCCTAACTTGGTCCTGCTTCTGCCTCCACCAGCTTGGGCTTCAAACTCCCAATTCTGATCACCCTCATCTTTGGCTTCAACTTTCTCATCACCTCCCACTACTGCAGAATAAGTTGCAAGGTCCTGCAGAATGTCCAAGACCCTATGGGATCCAAAGCCACCCTAGCTCTGGAGAGCCTCCCTTCGGCCCCAGCCTGGGAAGGCATGGTTCAACTCCTCCAGACTAGCTCCAGCCATCCGAGGAAACCATGTCCCACAGGCAGCTGCCTTGGCCAGGATCCCGTGCTCTCTGCACCTCCCCCTCACCAACCTACAGGCTATGCAGACCTGGGCCTTCCCGGGTCCCCCTCATAAGGCTCTCCTGCTCCCATCTGGGCCCACTGCTTGCGATGCCCAAGTGTTACCCAGGCCCCACCAGAACACCCTGAGCTGCTTGGTGGTGCTCCCTTCTTGGCCACCTCCCCTAAGACTACCAGACGATTTCCCACAGGCTATTCTGTTCAGATTGTAGATGTCTTTCAGTTTTACCCAAGCAATGCCTAAAAATGACACTTCAAACTCGTCGCCAACATTAAATCTGGAGACTTCTTGCATTTTTTTTAAAAGCCTGGGTTTTCAGTATCTCCTAACACCAGCCCCCATGGGTGTCCCTGGAATGGTCACCATCCTCTGGAGTTGAGCCATGGGTGCCCTGGACCCTAGGACTTACTGTCCGCAGTCCCATGTTCCCTTAGCCATCCCATCACAGGCCTTGCTTCCTGTCCCTGCCGGCCTCTGCCTTGGAGCTCCCACAGATTTATGCCCTAGCTGCAGTGATGGCATTGCCTGTTTCTACAGTTTCTGCAGTGTGGTGTTTCCTCCCACTTGCCAGGGTTAGCCCAAAGGGCACCCTGTGCTCAGCGGTGCTCACAAGACAGATGCCTTCATCATGACCACTGCTGCTTCTCAAGGTGACCTGCGGTGGGCGAGAGAGTGGAATGGTACAGTCCAGAGGAGAAAGGCTGCCACTCCCGTGGCCCCGGCGCTGGGGCCTCCACCCTGGTAGCATGGGGCATTTGATGAACAAGCTTGGCCCAACATTTCCAAACACAATCTGGATAAGGAAACTATATTCCTCATTCTGAGGAGACAGTACTTTTATTTTATTTTATTTTGAGTTGGAGTCTCACTCTGTTGCCCAGACAGGTGTGCAGTGGCATGCTCCCAGTCATTGTAACTTCGACCTGCTGGGCTCCGGTGATCCTTCCGCCTCAGCCTTCCAAGTAACCAGAACTACAGGCATGAGCTACCATGCTCGACTACTTTTTGATATATTGTAAAGACAAGGTCTCACCAAGTTGTCTCGAACCCGTGAGCTCAGGAAATCCACTCATTACAGTCTCCCAAAGTACTGAGCTACCAAACCCAGCTAAGACAATGCTTCTTTCTCCTTGAAGGAAAAAATTAAGTTTAAAGACCAGTTTGCTCAGAAAGCTGGCATCTTCCACCACTGTTCACATGGACCTGCACTGTGGTCTATGCCACTTCCAGGCAGTGTCATGGAAGAGTTACACTCACAGTTGCAGTTTTCTGGAGAAAAAAACACAACTTCTGAGAACAACAGAATCACACTTGAAAAGAACAAATGCTATTTCAAAGGTCTTACCTCACCCAGACAAGTGCCTGGCTCTCTGTACCAGCCCTGGCACCCGCAAGCTGGCATTTCCTCTATTTGTCTAAGAGGAGAAGTGTCTCAACCCTGGACAGCACCTGTTCCAAAGCCCTGATTCCAAAGAAAGACAACTTTCTGTCATCTTTCCTGACCAGAAAGAACATATCTCTATAGTTTTATTCCTCCCTACTCCCAGCATATGGACCACACACACACACACACACACACACACACACACACACACACACACATATACACACACAGGCACATACACACACATACACACATACACACCCATACATACACACACGCACACAAATGCACATACACATGTGCATATTCACACACATGCACTCACACATACACACATGCTCAAAAGTATGCACATATGCATGCACACACATACACATTTTCCCTCTTTCCCTGAAAACATTCCTAGGTTTTTGTTTATGCCCTATCTTTACAAAGTTACCTCTTAATCTTCATTTTTCTTATGGTTCAGGGGCAGAGACTTGGGATAACTACAGTATAATTATTTCCATTTGTATGCCATAAGTTTTGAGGCCAGAAAGAATCATGCTCACACCCTGTGCTAACACTTCCTGGGCAACAGAAGTCAAATCACTTAACTTTACTTCATAAGTAAGTTGTGAGGCATCAATTTGGAAGAATACCAGGACATTAGAATAAATATAAAAATGAATTATTTACAATGCTATATGAACACAATATTTTTTTCATTATCAGTAAAACTAACATTTTGCAGAGTGCCTTTTGGTAAGCAAAGCCCTTTCCACATATATCATATAGATAACCTTTCATAATGATCACAACGGGATAGTGTTATCAAAGTTTTTATTCCACGGATCACAGATCCTAAGCAGCCAACAGTGACTCTCAAGGGTTGTGCCCGTGGTGAATACGATCAAGTCTTCCCTTGCCTCTGGAGTCCATGTGGTAGTTTTTATCTTAAAGACAGCGTTAAATGTCGGAAAGTAATACAGCTGCATTACAGATGCATATAAACTGCCTCCAGTCCTGATGCAAAAAATGGTAAATGGTGCTTACTTCCTCCACCTCATGCCAACGCCATGTTATTTCATGGAGTGAGAGGCAGTTCTGCTACTCTCTCTATTGCCCAACAAGCCTCCCAGTGGTAAACTGGTCTCATCTTCCAGATCCACCCTTTTTGGGCATCTGAAGGACCCCAGGATCTTACCTCATTTTTAAGGAATAAATATTAATTTGAGAATGTGATGATAACATGATGAGAGGTGAGTAGATGTCCTGTGAATCTGGCTCAGTGTCTTCTTTTCCCTTTATCTGCCGGGATATCACCCTCTACACATCTGTAAGCTTGACACTTACCCTTTGTTCTGACTTCCATGATCTGTGTGTTAGTCCTTTGTGACCAAGCACATAAAAGACTGTTTCTTGGCCCAAGTTCTCATCTGGAGCAGAAAACTCAGAACCTACACAGAGTCCAATGAATTTGAACTCAAGTCCACCATACAAGGACACAACAAGAGGTGCCATTTGAAAACCAAGAGCAGCCCTCCCAGACACCAAATGCCTTAATCTTGGGCTTCTCAGCCTCCAGAATTATGAGAATATAAAATTCTGTTCTTTATAAATTACCTGGTCTAAGGTATTTTGCTATAATGTCACAAACATAAGACAAGGGCATTCTGCTAAGTGAAATGACCAGGTTCCACTCCTACAGTTGCTGGAAGCCTAAGTGTGGAAACCTCACTGAAAGGACTGACTCGTACCTGTGTAGCTAGGATACTTGATGTTGGTGAATGAATAGGTGATGGAATGGATGAAGCTGGTACTAGTAACATTTCTACCACTAGATCCCTACTAGAGAGTGCCTGCATGCTGACAATCCTTATGTCTATTCATAGTTTATTTCTTACCAAATGTCCACACAACTGCCCCAAATCCTTCACACACTCCTCACACTCAGTTCCATCCCACTACCGTCACCCTTCCTTTAGTCAGCCCATTCCCTTCTCTGAAGTGTAGGTTAGGACAAAATTGGCTCCCAAAGTTTCAGTCTTTGTCAGGAGTCTGTCAGTAACTGGGTTAACAGGTCCTAACATCTAGAGAGGAAACTGATTCTGAAACTCTCTGGGACAGCTCAGCTGTCTCTATTACTTAAATAATCTTAGACTATTTACCTACGCTAGAGTTTGGGTGTTGTTCCTTCAAATCTCAGGTTGACATGTGGTCTCCAGTGTTGGAGGCAGGGCCTGGTGGGAGGTGAGTGGGTCGTGGGGGCAGATCCCTCATGAGTGGCTTGGTGCCATTCTTTTTTTTTTTTTTTTT
>NW_007259852.1:516479-532670 GCF_000164805.1 Carlito syrichta
GAGTTGAAGTCTCACTCTGTCATCCAGACTGGAAGTGCAGTGGCCGCTCCCGGCCACTGCAGCCTCGACCTGCTGGGCTCCGGCGATCCTTCCACCTCAGCCTTCCAAGTAGCCGGAATTACAGGCATGGGCTACCACGCCCGGCTGATTCTGATTTATTGTAGAGATGAGGTCTCGCCTGCCCAGGCGGGTCTCGAACCCGCGGGCTCAGACAATCCACTCACCTCAGCGTCCCAAAGGCGTGGGATTACAGGCTGAGCCACCGAGCCCGGCTGGTGCCATTCTTAATGAGTGAGCCTCACTCTATGTGGCTCTCGCTGAGTGATACTTAGTGAGAACACTCTGCACGTAAGCATTTAAGGTTGTGCTTCACCAACTCCAGCTGCTCCCTGGAGATTTCTGCTGACAGAAACCTTTTACAAATCACACTATTATGATTAAGTCCACACTTTTTCCTACTAAATGTCTTGAACTCCTGGCCTCAAGCAATCCTCCCACCTCAGCCTCTCAAAGTACTAGGATTACAAGCATGAGCCACACACCCAGTCTTTTTCCTACTAAATGTATAAAACGTATTTTGAGCCCAATGGAACAGTTTTTTAAACCCAATGTTTTCTAAGCTTTTATTTCTGCTCCAGTTACCAACCTCCAGAACTAGCTTAATGAGAAACCAGAGGGAAAAAGAAAAGAAAGAAAAATCGGTGCAGAAATATCAACCAATTTCAATCTGAAAATATTTGCTTCTAGAAGCCTACTAATTCCAAAACTAGACTGTTCCACATAAGAAAATCTCACACATCCTTTCTGGGCTCTATAAAACCTCATTTTCTAATACACTAGAGAAGGTTAGAGGTGAGATGGCACTCATGGACAGGCATGGGCCAGTCCTTTAAGCAAACATGAGCCTGACTTTTTTTGGGTGACAGATCTCTGGTCGTCAAGCAAGTTCCCTGGGTCCATGTCAGGAGGAAGGAGACTTGAGATGGCCCAAGGTAGAAAAAGGCATTAGCCTGTTCCTGTAGGAATTGCTGTCAATAGCCTTTGAGGAAAATTATTTTAATGGGGTGACTGATAAATGTGTGGTTTTGAAGGGGCTTTTCAGGAACAGCCAGCAAGGCCACAAGGAATGCAGGAAGGAGACCAGCAGGAATGTGCAGGTCGGGTCAAGTTCTGGCCTGACCCGCAGGTCCCTCAGGCACGTAAACCTTAGAGTGATCCCACACTGAAGCCAGCCTTTTGTACCTCTGAATTCTCCATAATTGGCTCCAGGGTGTCCCCTACTGGGCTAAGTGGCCCTTCTTGCCTTGGAATGAGCAGTCAGAGGTGAGTTGTTGGATAATTGCAGCAGCTGGGACAGGTACACAGGAGGACTAGAGCAGGTGTGTATTGACTACCTTGTGCCAGGCAGCTCACGAAGTGTGTGTACCTGTGACCTCACGTAATTTTCCCAAATCTGCGAGGAGAGTATGTAAGTAAACAAGTTCAGAAGGTCTTGCCCTAGGTTGTATGAGTTCATTTGCATTGCTATAAAGAAATACCTGAGGCTGGTAATTTATAAAGAAAAGAGGTTTGTTGGTTCACGGTTCTGCATAGTGCCAGCATTTGTTTCTGGTGAGGCTTCCCGAAGCTACAATCATGGCGGAAGGTGAAGGGGGAGCAGGCATGTCACTCAGCGAGAGCCTCATAGAGTGAGGCTCACTCATTATTAAGAATGGCACCAAGCCACTCACGAGGGATCTGCCCCCACGACCCACTCACCTCCCACCAGGCCCTGCCTCCAACACTGGGGACCACATGTCAACCTGAGATTTGAAGGAACAACACTCAAACTCTAGCATAGGTAAATAGTCTAAGATTATTTAAGTAGTAGAGATAGTTGAGCTGACCCAGAGAGTTTCAGAATCAATTTCCTCTCTCGATGTTAGGACCTGTTAACCCAGTTACTGGCAGACCCTTGACAAAGACGGAAACCTTGGGAGCCAATTTTGTCCTAACCTACACCTCAGAAGTGACCAAAACTTCCTGCACTAAGGGGTTAGAGCAACACAGTCCCAGTCACAGGTGGGAACACTCCTGAGTGAGTGTCCCAAGGCTGAAACGCCCTAAACCAGAAGTTCACAAAAGTAGCCTGCTTCCACCTGGATATGAGCACCGACTTTACGCCCTTTTCAACAATATTTTTTTTTACTGTCAACTGGCAAACTTCTGTGAAGTCATTTCTATTAGCCAAGTACTTTGCCAAGCCACCACATATGGTGGGTCATCTGTCCTCACACCAATCCTATGACGTAGGTGAGATGCAATCCTAATGCCACCAGTGAGGATATGAGAGCCCAGAGAGAATTTCCAGAATTGCACAGCAGAAGCAGTGGGGTGTCTGTCCAGAATTGCGATCCCCAGGTCGCCAGGAAGGAAGTGAGAGTCCAGAGAAACTGTGAGAGTTGTCCAGAATCACACATCAGAAGCAGGGGGGTGTCCATTCAGAATCATGATCCTGATGTCACCAGTGAGGAAGCGGGAGCCCAGAAAGACTGTTTGAGTTGTACAGAATCGCCCAGCAGAAGAAGTGGGATGTCCTTTAGCAACCAGGACAACAAACCCGTCAAGACTGCAGTCCCCCTGAGAACCACCCTGCCTGCTGGCCTACCTTGGGCCTATATAGGAAATGTTTAGAAGCAAGTCCTTCTGTTGTGTTCTGGGGAGTGGTGTGGCCAAGAGTTGTTCTCTAACCATCAAAACCCTGCGTCCGGGTTCCTACATGTCTACATTTCTGCTTCCTAGGCTCATCCCTGGCAGCCTCAGTTCTTCATGGGTCCAGACTCTACTGAACTCTGTGGAATGGTGAAATGTTGGTCCTGTCTGCAAATCTGCAGGGTGAAGTTTTCCACATTGAAGCTCTGAAGCTGATGGCCACCACCCAGGTTCATGTCCCATCATTTCCTCCTGGGTTCCAGGTCATTTGTGTCTAAAACATTGTCAGTACATTCAGAAAAACATCCCAAACATACTATGAAAGATACAAGCATAGTTAAAAATCTGACACCTAACTATATGAAAAAGCTGCTTCTTTGGTTTTCAAAGAGTTCATTCTCAAACTTTTCTGTGGGAGTTTCTTGAAAACAAACTAACCTGCCAATGTCCTGCCATTATCGGAGAGAGAGGAAAGTCACACAAAGGCATTTAAGGAACAAATATTGTTCACCTTGCATTCAAGGAAATTTACAACTCGGAACCAAAAATATTATAAAAAATAAAGGATGAAAAGCGTGTCAAGTGAAAGCAAAAATACTGAGCTGGAGTCACCTTGAGCAAGTGTTTTACCTCATCTAGACTGTGAAATGCTTCCCCAGGGCGAGCCCTATCTCCATGGCTTAACTGGCAGCAGCATCCTGTAGGAGGAAGAGGCTGTATTAAACTCATGTCTCTCTGTCTCCTCCACATGCATGTGCTACCCTACGTGTGGTCTGAAAGATATGTCCTGACGTTATCTCTATGCAGGGACAGAGTTGTGACTGCAGGGCCGGGGCCTGGACACAGTTTAGAAAGTTCTCCTAGGCATGCGAGAGTGCCTGCATGGTGCCCAGGTGGGGGCGATTGACTGTCGGCTGCAAGTGCAGTCTCTGGAGTCAGATACACCCAGGTTTGAAGGCAGCTTTCCTTCTTACAAGTAACTGGAACAAGTTCCTAACCTGCACATCCATCAGCACTCTCATCTGAAACAGCTGGTAATATGTTCCTACCTCTCGGGGCTGTGAGGCATTGGCTCAGGGGTGTCCACCCGTCCCCCAGCACCTTGTGTGGGGAGTGAGCCCTCAGGAGATGTCAGAGCAGTGGAGACAGTTACTATCTTGGCAGCACCAAGGAAATGGTTAAACATGCAGGCAAGCATGGCTTTCAGAGGATGAGCAGGAGAGCAGGGAACACAGATGTTGGAAAACTATTATCCAGGCTCGTAAAGGGTCGGCACTGACATCACATTTTCCTGTTCAGTGTTAGTGCTTTGTCAGTTCTTCCACATTATCAATAACAAGTTTGTCCATCACATCTGTGAACAATCAGACCAAGGATGAAACCTTGCGGCCTGAGACGCAGACACTTTCCTCTCCCCATCGTCAGCAAGTCAGAATTAGTTTTCCGGTCCCCAGACACCATAAGCACACACACACACATACACACACACACACACGTGCACACAGGCGCGCACACACACAGCAGCTTGCTGAGATATATGGTGTGCGTGAGAATGGGTAAAAAGAAGAAAGAAACCATGACTTAAAAATCAAGCATTGTTTTTGAGTCTAGGTTAGCATTCCTGGAAAATCCATCTACGGTGTTTTTCAGGCAGGTTAAAATCTCCGAGCTGTGACTAGACAGTGTGCCAAGAACGTGGTCAGACGGGGTCGGAAAACTGGAAAGGAAGGTCTGTTTCCAAATGAAAGTATAGCACAGTCACAGCTGGTGCTTGGACCAAGGGGTTCCATCAGACCACAATCAGGAACGTTCCGGGGATGGGGCTTGGGGTCAGATCACTGTCTGGTTGTGACCCGGATCTCCGCTCAGGAGGGACTGACTCTTCCTCTCTCTATTTTAAAGAAATGGCTTCACTGTGACACTTTTGCCCCCTAAAATTGGGCATAGTTTTCGAATTTAAACTAGTAGAGGTGTCACATCTATGCATTATGTTCTTTGCTTTTATTCTTTCTCTCTTAGCTGACACTTTGATTCCCATGACAAATGCTGTCTCGAAAGCTTATAGATTGCATGAACTCTCCAAAGAAAGACATGCCTCTATTTTGTCCAGGAGACCTTTGGGAAAGGCTAGTGGTTTGAGAGTAGCACTGAGGGACATTTCTCTTCCAAGAGCCACCGTGGAGAGCAAGCAGGTATTGGATTGGTGAGCAGGGCAGGTCTCACTGAGAAAGGACCTAGGCTGGAGTTGGGCCATCCTCCTCAACCTGGTGGCCTGAAATTCTGGGCTTTGGCTTCAGTAGCATGACATATAAGATAGAGCGTGGGGTTCAGAATTAGAAAGACACGGATAAGCCCCGATCTCCCCGGCACTGGCCATGTAACTTGTGTGGGAGGGCTCAACCCCCTGTGAGTAAGCGACATCACCCGTGAGCAGAGGTTAAGGGTGGCTTTCTAGCAGTGAGTGCATGAGGCGGGAAGGTGGTCCTTCTTCACAAGCCAGTGACATGCACGATGGACACCTGATGCTGTTACTGTCATTCATTGTGCCTTTTCCTGGGGTTGCTGGGAGTGCTTTCCCCTGAGAACAGCACTGTGGCTGTGTCCACTGCTTGCATTATAACATGAATGGAGAATAAACGAGGGGGAGAGATCACCAGCAAAGGGACTGAGAAGTGAACACTGTCGAAGATGCCAAAAAGGAGGAAAGCCATTCACCTGGGAGGCTTGGCAGACCTCCCCTCTTCAAAACATGGCAAGACTGGGCTTTCTGTCTCTTCTATGCTGCACCAGGTTTGCTTTTCCCTCTAACAAAGAAATAGAAGGTCTTGACTTTCATTCAACACAGTGTGCATTGATGGAGTACCCCCAAGTGTCATGCAAGGTCCTGGGACACAACAGACACACAGACTCACTGACTGCTCTTAGGAACTGACTGTGAGGAGCCCCACCTGGAGAAGATGACCCAAACAGAGCCTAAGATTTCCCCTCATTGAAAGGTGGTCTACATGAGAAAGAGGAAGATGGTGAAGAGAAGTCAGCGGCTGTCCAAGTGAGGCAGGAAGAGAGGGAACAAAAAGTGGGGGGGTGGCAGTCACAGGCCAAAGGAGGGTGGCGTGAGCTTTGACACAGGTCCTTCTGTGGTTATTCAACAAATCGCACTTCCTCTCTGTGCAAAAGCAGGCTAGGTGCTAACACACCCATTATCACAGAGACTGTTGCTGTGTGGTCATCCAGGAAGTGAACCCCAAGATGGAGCCTAGCACGTGAGAGGTTTGTTCAAGGCACTTGTCAGGATCAGCACCTGGGGGGGAGTGAAAGCAGGACCCAGAGGAGGGTCCCATGGCTGAGCATGCCCATCAACCTCAGCAGACCCCACAGGGCACTACGTAGCTGGAGTGGCCTTCAGAATTGTCCTTTATTGACCTGAGACAGCTACGACAGCCAGTCATGGGTGGGCCACCACCGGACACAGCATCAAGCAAGGCAGCTCTCCACCAAGGCTGGAACACTCAAATGCAGGTGGCTGACAGCCCTCAACCAACAGCACTCCCGGCACCTGGGGACCAAGTGCCTTATGACAAAAGACCTAGGGACACAGAACCGTGTTCACCCCAAACCACAACAGGACTCCTGCTTCCTAGAGGCCAAGTTCTCCCATCCAGACATGAAATAAGTCCCCCAGCAGGTGGCAGCATCATGACTCAGGCTGGGGGGCCCAGTTACAGCAGGATCTGCAGTGTCCATATACAGACTCCCAGAAAGGACCCTGTCACCTAGAGTACAGAGAGCTTGGGCAAGCTCGGCAAGTAGACAGGAGATCAAGGGAGCATGCTCAACAAGAGGAGAAACAGCAAAGAGAGAGGGTGGACAACTAGGTCCTCGAATGACACTCAACACGGAGTAGCCTGTATCATCTCTTCTGATCCCAGAATGCCAGTGCCAGCCCCTATCCCTGGGATGAATTCTGACGTACTCCTGGTAACCCCATGTTACCAGTTCCAAGTGTCAACGCTTGGACAGCATGCTGCTCAGCCACGCTAAAGCAGATACCCACACCCTGACTGTGAAGCTGAGAGGGAGGATGCATCTGGCCTCTCAGGCTTCCTGGTGGGAGGTGAGGACCTGTTGCCTACCTCAGCATATGCACAGAGGGTCCTCACATGTCATGAGAAGGTCCAGGCACTGGACCATTTCAAAACAAAAAGGCAAATGCATGAGTGGCGGAGACCCACCAACCTGGTGTGGCACTCATCAGGAAGGTTGGCAAGTTGTGCAGGTTCCAAGATCCATGTCCATGGAGAGGTTAGGACTACGGACTGATGGGACAGAGCAGGCAGATCAATTCTCCAGACTAGCCCGTGGCTGGGGTTAGTTATGCAGGTGCCAGCCTCTGCTGGGCAGACAGGTGTTGACAGAAGCCAATATCCACAAAGTCACTGAAACCAAGGCCAGGCCCAGTCAGGAGATGGAAGTTAGAGAAGAGAACCAACGCCCAGAGAGCAGGCAGACACACAGCCCACTTAGTACAAGGCTGTCACCGAGACTCGCATCAGGTGGCTCCCAGAGGGAAGGGATGGCCCTGACAATACAGCCCGATAAGTGGGATGGGCTTGGAGGTGGGTGGGGGCAGAAAAACGGCTGCAGAGGAAAGGGCAGGAAGGTAAAGGGCTCAGCCAGAGGCTTTCTTCCCTTTATTTCTGCCTCTCCAGGGCCACTCCTAGTCAAGAAAAAGCAAGTCGTGCTGACTTGGAGCCAATGACACTGAGCACTGTACTATGTATTTCCACACATATCCTCTCTTTATGCCTTTAAGAGAGGTCTGTTCTGCTCATTTTTTAACTGCAGAAGCTGGACTTCATAGATTCAAAATAGCTCGTCCTCCATCTGCAAGATTCAAGGCTTGTCTGCCGGAAACAGCATGTCCTTCTTCCAGCCTCAACAACCCTCCCTCCCTTCTCTTATTCTAAACACTTCATGTGACCATCACTTGGCCCTGACAGGTACTTTGGACTTCTTGGAGTCCCACTTCTCCAACTGCAATTTATTTTGTCATGAGAACATTTCAGGGGTATCTGAGGTCACAGGACCACAAAGCACATCCTGCAAAGACAATTTTGCTTGAGGATTTTGCTGGGTTAGGGTTGCAGGTTGAGGGAGGGCAGAGGGTTGAGTAATTTAATTGCTTAGTGTTTGAGGTAGTTTTATATTAAAACAAACACAGATGCATTTAAGATATGAATATTAAAGACCAAATGGGCAATGTCAAGAAAGTCTCAAGTCACTTTGGGCTACATTGCAAATCCCTCTGAGATATGTGTGCCCTCTTCTCTGTCATTGAGATAGAAGGCCTGGTGCTTGGTAGGTCAGTGGCGTGACTACAGACAACACTCATTGATGGTGCATTTCCAAATAGCTAGATAAGAATAACTCAAATGTTCCTAGCATTAAAAAAGGCTAACTATTTAAGGTGATAGACATCCCAATTACTCTAATTTGATAATGTGACTGTAACAAATTGTCACGTGTACCTCCAAAATATGTACATCTAGTATGTATCAATTTTAAAAAATTAATTTAAAGAAAATAAATAATAATGACGAGGGGAAGTCCTGGACAGAGTTCAGTCACACTCGCCGCCCCCTCCTGAGCCCACACTCGGGCACAGACTCTGGGGTCCCTGGAGCTACCCCATCTTGGGAGGAGACTAAGTACCAATGACCAGAAAAGCCCAGGCACTGGGGCACTCCCCTGGAAGAAGGTCCAAAGGCCAACAGTCTTTGGAAAGAGTGGAAACTTCTAGAGACAAAAGAATGTGTCAGAGGCCTATGTGCACACAGGAGGAATCACCAATTGAAATAGAGCATGAGACACTCTGGCTTTGGGTTGAGACAGCTTCCAAGCAGTAAGATCATCTGGGGGTATGAGGAGTTCCTGAGGCTTGGCATACCAACCCAGGGGGCCTGGGGTGGCCGTCCCCAGGGAGCCCCCACAGGCCATTTCCAGCTCCAATTGCAGTGACTCCATGGAACAGGGTGATTCAAAACGTATGTCTTGAAAACACTCTTCCTTTTGGTGGTTTGGTTGCTTGGGTTCCTTTAAAGTATCACATGACAAAGGCCCTTGTGACAAAACAAAGTTTGTTTCAAGCCTCGCTCCCTCATCCTCTCTTCCGGTGCATGTAAAGTGAAGCACTTTCCCTCAGAAGTCGTTCCAGGGTAAACCGGATTAATGCCGTGCTTCATGTGAACGTGAGGCCAAGGAACAGAAGAACACGAAGGATCCCCGCTGGCTAGATCACATTTCAAGGCAGCCTGTGATTCTGAAAATCTGACGGGGTGCCCAGGGATGTGCGGTAATAAAAACACATCCATCCTTAACCTCGAAGGAAAGGGACTGCCGTGAGCAAACATGCGCCCAGGCTGCAGGCAGGTCCCTGGTGATATTGTGCTCTGTTTTTAGAGTGCAGTCACAGTGGCCCAGCTCTCAGAACCAGACAAGGCTGGATCTGACTTGCCCTGTCACACAGGAGAGATTGAATGAGTTGCTTTGTCTTCTTTCAGCCTCTTCCACACAATGTATGGAATGAAACCACCTCAGAGCATGACTGAGGAAAAGACACTCAGTCACACGTGTATGATTCCAAGCACAGGGCTAGCCTAGAGTAGGTGCGTCATGAATGACAAGTGGTAGGATGGTGAGCCGTTCAAGATTCCCTGAGACTCTCCCCATTCGCTAAACTCCTGGTGCTCAGGTACACATGAGATCCAAGCCATTAAGTTACCCATGCTCCTGTAATGAATGATCTCCCCTCTGATCCCAAGCTAGCAGCTGCCTTCCTGTGGGAAGAAAGTGTTAAGTTTGCTAACAGTGCCGAGCTCCAGACTGTAAGAGAAGCCTCATGCCCTCATCTCTGGTCCCTCAGGCGGCCCTGAGCTCTGACTTCCTTTCTCAACCACTTCCTGACTGCCTACCTTCTGAATGCTGTGAGTTAAGATTCCTCTTTTGTGAGTTTACCTAAGCAAACATAATACACTCCCCTGTCTGCTGTTTATATAAGAAGAGGTATATTTCTTGCTCATCGCGATGAAAATGTTCTAAGAATCAAGAAGAAACCTGTGACGTGTGTGGCAACCTTGGTGATATGTTAGAGTTTGCTGCCGCAGCATTCACAGGTCTGGAGTGTCATTTTAGGAAGGCATCTAAATAAAAAATAATAGACACTGGGGACACCAATAAGGGGGGAAGAGGAGAGTGCTTAGGGTTTAGAAACTACCTACGGGCACAATGTTCACTATCTGGGGAGTGGGCCACCTGAGACCCAACCCCACCACTACACAGTACATCCATGTCATAGACATACATGTGTACTCCCTGAATCTAAAATAAAAATTAAATTAAGTTGAATCCTCCTCTCACCAAAAGAAGCATCTAAATAAACAACTTAGAGGGTGGATTTGGTGGGGACACAGTCTGTGGTACTATTGTTTTTGACCCACATGCTTCTCTGTTTCTAAAATAGTCACTGCAGAACTGAAGAGGGACCTTGGAGATACGTGACTGGTGATGCAAGGAGGTGTCCAAGTCATGGCACAGCTGTTATCATGCCTTGGTAACCACTTGTTAATAACATTGATTCCGTTTGTCTTCAGGCAGTGGGGATCTGTGGGATAGGTTCCTGCCAACACGAGTTATCCTGGTGCCACAGTACATACAGGGAGTCAAGGCTACAAGGAACAGTTGGGGCCATAGGACAGCAGGTCCCTGCTGCCCAGGTTTGCTGGGTGTCCCACAGTTGTCTCTCTCCCTAGGAAGGCCCATCCTCCAAGGTACACCACAGGGGGCTCTTTCATCTGGAGCTCAGCAGTGGAGTACCTGGTCCTGTCTCTACCTCCTTGCACTGATGTGCCCTGATGGTCCAGTGCCTGGACTTCCCTCAAGCCCATCAGGTATTTCTTCCATGAGGCCTGCAGGCATGTCAAGGTTTTCACATACTGATTAGAATTTGGAGTGCAAATTATAGGGCCAGACTCTGGATAACTTAAGTAGACAAGGAATCAGCTGCATGGGTGCTGGGCACCTTGCAGAATGGGCAAGAAGGTGTGACAGCCAGGCTGGACCGAGAAGCAGGGGAATCTAGCCAGGTCATTCCTAGAAATGGTCTGCTGGAATTAGAATGCCACCCACAATCCCAGCCATCAGAGTCAGGCTGTGATGACACGGTACATATGACTGCAGCATCTCCTGCATAGCTGTTGACTGACCACCTCCCTGACCATTTCCACAAGACTCAGAGTTTGACGTCAGAGAGTGTGGCCACACGGAGGTCCCACAATGGTGCTCCATGACTCTGGCCACACAGAAGTCCCATAATGGTACCCCCATAGCTCTGACTGGCCACACCGGGGTATCATGACTATGCCCTGCAACTCTGATTGGCTGCACTGAGGTCCCACAGTGGTGCCCCTTGACTCTGGTTGGCCACACAGAGGTTCCAACAATGGTGCCCCGTGACTCAATGGGTCCACACCTTTCAGTTTCTGTAGAGAGAATGACTCTTCCCACCTAGCTTAAGATTTGCCCCCAAATCCAAAAAGCGTGTTAGATTCTGGGCAGTCAAAATGACTAATGTCCATCCTAGTCCACCACTTTGGCTGGCAGACTCTCAGATCCTCCTTCCCTTAGCATTTCCAGAAACATTGCTCTTGCCTAGCGCAATAAAACTATGCCCACACAACCAAAATCCACCACCTCCCAAGTTGGGGTGGAAGACTCATCTGGCACTGAACCAGCACCAGGGATGGCACCTCCTCCTTCCTGGCATGTTCCCCACCACAGCTAAGCAAAATCAGCCTCCAGCAACACATGGCATGTTCATAACTAAAACGAGAAAGCGAGATTGCAGGAAAAAACAAAACATTAACAGACACACGCGCACACACATGTACACACTATATCAAGAGAAGAAATATGGTCAGAGGTATTGTTTCTGCTGTGGGTGAGGTTCTTTGGTAAGAAGACTCCAGAAGCATTTAGCTGCAGACTATTTAGGAGGGCTCTTGACCTCAAACCTGAGGAAGAGTGAGGAGGAGGTGGAGTGGACAAGGGAGAGTCGAGCCGAGGTGCAGGCCTGACAGCCTTGGTCAGCCTTGGGCCCTGGGCAGCTAAAATGACCATGCAGAGCTACCCTAAGTTGGCTGAGATGACCAGGCATTTAAATCCCATACTAACCCATTGTTGGACGTGGGCCACTCCCAAAGGGGCATAAGCTTAGGCAAGACAGCTCTCTACAACCCCTACAGGAAAGGCTTTAAAACTCCAGGATCACTGCAGACAGTCTCCCATCAGCTGAGGCAACAGTCCATCCAGTGAAAAGTAATCTGGGTGGTGCCTCAGTTTCCATCCCAGTCAGTGTTTATAATTTCCTTCTTCCTTTCCCTATTCTGTATCACTTTTGCCTTGAATAAGAACTTCAGCTCATTGGTATTCTTTATCCAGTGGGGAGACCACACCTCTATTCCTCAGGATGCTACAGTCCAGACCCACACAGTACTCCTTCCCTCTACAGCCACAGCACAATGTCATAGGCGATCCACCGTTGTCTTCCCTTTATAGTCACAGTGAGATGCCATAGATGGCCCACTGTTCTCTTGCACTTAAAGACACAGGAAAACATTGCAGACAATCCACTGTTCTCTTTCCTCTACAGTGGCAGTCCCTTACATTTTTTGCATCAGGGACTGGTTTCATGAAAGACAATTTTTCCATGGACTGAGGGAAAGATAAGATCATCAGGCATTAAATTCTCATAAAAGGAGTGCAACCTAGATCCCTCACATGCACAGCTCATAGAAGAGTTTTCACTCCTATGAGAATCTAATGTTACTGCTAATTTGTCAGGAGATAGAAATCAGGCGGTAACGGAAGCAATGTGGACTGACTGCAAATAAAGCTTTGCTTTCTCTCCCACTGCTTACCTCCTGCAGTGCAGCCTGGTTCCTAACAGATCACGGATCAGTCCTGGTCCATGGACCGGGGTTTGGGGATCCATGCTGTACAGGCACAGAAAGACATTGTAGACAATCCACCATTCTCTTTCCTCTACAAACAGAGCAAGACGTTGTAGGCAGCCCACCATTCTCTTCCCTCTACAGTCATAGCAAGATGTCATAGATGATCCACTGTTCTCTTCCCTCTGCAGGCGCAGTGAGACATAGGCCACCCACCATTCTCTTCCCTCTATGGGCATAGCGAGAAGTTATAGACGATCCACTATTCTTAATGGACAACTGAAGTTGCACGTCAGGATCCTTATCTTTATCTTAAAGAGAATGTTTTGAGAGTTCCCACTCTTTTGCTCACATCTGTCTTAAGGCCTTGATGAATACCTTCTGGGCCCTTGGGAGACCATGATTAGGTGATGGGCAAGTGATTCATACATGAGCAATGAGTGTCAACCTTTGGATCTCTAAAAGTCCCTGAATTTCTTCTCTGCAATGAAATTGGCGTTTTTAAAACATTGGTCCAGTTTTAAGTCAACCAAGTGAACAAACAACCAGAACCACTCCCAGTTGTCCAGTCTTGCCCACCAAACCAAAAAACCCCACAAAATGAACCAATGTCAATAAATGCAGCCTGAATTAAAATTAGCTTCTTTCATTCTTAATTCAACAACTTCAGAGTCCCTTTCTACACACATCTGAGATTTTTGTGCAGATGAATTAGAAAAGTACTGGCATAATCTGGAGTCTAAGAGCCCTCCTCTTAAATTTAAGAGCAAATTTTCTGGATCTAGCGTCAATGAGTTTGATGGGCAGAGGACAAAATAATTGACTTTCCCTCACAAGAGTTAGAGAAGTAGTAGCAGAATCTTCTAGCAAGGCTGCAAAACTTTATTAGAAATGGAAGAACTATTTCCAGTGGTTACAGAGACTCAAGGCGTTGTAAGACTGGACACTGAATTCTTCCACACATTTCTATCTTAATCTATGGGGTCTTATTCTACTTCACTATCCCAACTTTAGGAAAAGTCGGATGAAGCATTGAAGTTAATTGATACTATAATTTGGTAAACCACAGAACTAAGTTACTTGTTTGATTTTTGACTACCCTGGGATTAAGGCTCTAAGAGATAAGATATTCTTTTTCCATAGTCAGAGAAAATATTGATTTCAGGCTGTTCCTTGAGCAAAGAATTAGGAATCTGAGTTGGTCAGGGTCTCCAGCACTTTGAGAAGTAGCCCGTGTGACGAGGAGTCCGTGTGCTCAGCCCGAACTACGTGCTGTTCTTTTTCTGTTTTTCACTGCAGATGGCTAACCTCCATGGACTGCCTCAGCTAGGTGACCCTAACCTTCCAGCTTCAGGCCGAATCCAAATAATGAGATGGCCTAGAAGGTCAGATAAGAGAGAACAAGATAGAATCTGCTTCCTGCCCCACCCTGGCAGGTCCCTGAGTCACTACTGGCTGGTTGTCATGTCCACAGCCCCTGTCAGAAACCCACTTCTAGAGCCTCAGTCACAGCAGGTCTCTCCAGCTTCCGGCCACTGCCTTCCCTCAGTCTTCCAGCATAGTGGGCAGGAGGGGCTCTTGTCCTTCAAATCCCTGAAACACTTCCCAAACCCTTGCTAAGTTCCTTTAACCCTGCCTACAACATTGCAAATTGGCCCTTTGTTAAATGTTCCTCAAATATCCCATTTAAGTGTATCATCTGTTTCCTGTTGAGACCCCAAAGAACACACAATCCAACTCATAGTTCTCAAATTCCTGGGGTTCCTTGTTCTGTTCTAAGACATTGACCACTCAGTCCACCCATGCCTGGCCTTCAGTGCACATTTCCTTTCATATCCCCAAGGACAAGAGCTCAGTTAGCAGCTCTCACTATATGACTTGGGTATCCAGATACCCATCCCAAGACCATGTTGGTATCACCGCTTTGGGAGACTCCCTGCTGCGAGTGCTGGCCTGATGCCCCTCTGTCCCTGGCTACCCAGTCCCCGACAGTCATCCCAAACTACCTTTAGCTTTGTGACAGCTCTTTCTCTAGCACACTGGCCCCAACATTCTCACATCAGTCACGGACCAGTTCTGGAACTGGTGCCAACAGGCGCTCAGGCTTCTCATTCTCCTTGGACTTAACCCCTGCTGCTTCCCTGTCCCCCTTCTCATCCGGTGCCCCCTCGGGCATCCTAACTGGAGGTGATCCTGCTCCCTTCCCCTGACAACACAGTATGCTGTACTTGATTGGCGGTTTACAAATCAGCTTGTGTAGGAATGAATCCATTATTCCTATACAATTTTCTGACTTATTTCTTTGATCCATTGGCATTTCAAATGGGATATGTGAGGGGTTTTTAACAAAGGGTCTATTTGCAATGTTGTGGGCAGGGTTAAAGGAACTTAACAAGGGTTTGGGAAGTGTTTCAGGGGCCTGAAGGACAAGAGCCCCTCCTGCCCACTATGCTGGAAGACTGAGGGAGGGCAGTGGCCAGAAGTTGAAGAGACCTGCTGCGACTGAGGCTCTAGAAGTGGGTTCTGACAGGGGCTGTGGACATGACAACCAGCCAGTGGTGATTCAAGGGCTTGCCAGGGTGGGGCAGGAAGCAGATTCTACCTTGTTCTCTCTTATCTGGCCTCCTAGTACATCACATTATTTGTACTCAGCCTGAAGCTGGAAGGTTAGGGTCACCTAGGTGAGGCAGTCCGTGGAGGTCAGCCATCTGCAGTGAAAAACAGGACAAAGGTCTGCTCCTATACAGAAAGCTTATCCAAACAATTATGGCTTTCAAATTTTTCAACAGTCTGGGACCCTGCTGTATCAAGTTGCCTGTACAGGCAAAATATTAATTTGATCTTAGTGTGGTTTTGTAAAATTGTTGAGGACATATCCTCTTGACTTCTTGGTTCAGGAAGAATCATTTAAGTTGCCTCTCTTAGACGTGCAAAGGTAAGGCAAGTGGACATCAACTGCAATTATTTGAGGGCATCTGCCAAACCTCCCTCTCCTAATGTTCTTTGTTGTGCCAAAGATATTGCTGTGATTTGACGGGAATATTTGCACAGAGGCTGGGGGACTTTGGGACACCTGGTTGGTAAAGGTTTCAATGGCTTCCATTCTGAGGTTCAGCATTAGACCGTCTAATTCATGAGAATGATCTCAGTTTGAATCCACCAGAGGCCTTCAAAAGATAGTTACAAGAAATAAAGATGGTCATGGACGGAGACCAAGGTTCAAAGCCAGGTCTGCTGCTTATGGAAGGGGACAAACCCAGCAGAACATGGGGCTAATGTTGAGGCTCTTACTGATCACATACCCATTATGGGTACTTTGAGAATAAGGTCCTGGCCTGGGGCTAAACCAAAGATCTGTAACAACGGACCTCCAGAGGGCTGCTGGCCCCAGATAACAATAAAAAAGTCAGATTCTGGTCGGGCTCGGTGGCTCAGCCTGTAACTCATTGTCTCCACTAAATGGAGCCACACACCAGGATTACAGGCTGAGCCA
>NW_007259852.1:532758-535456 GCF_000164805.1 Carlito syrichta
AAAAAATTAGCCAGGCGTGGTAGCACGTGCCTGTGGTTCCAGCTACTTGGAAGGCTGAGGAGGAAGGATTGCCGGAGCCCAGCAGGTTGAGGCTGCGATAGCCGGGAGCGGCCACTGCACTCCAGTCTGAGTGACAGAGTGAGACTCCAACTCAAAAAAAGAAAAAAGAAAGTCAGATCCCTTGAAGGATGTCTGGGGCAGGTACAGAATCTGAACTAGCAATGTCAGTCTGCTAAAGCAACTCAGGTTGGAGTTCTTTCGGCCCATGAAGCTGGTGAGACAGATTGTCTCCACTAAATGGAGCCACAAACCATGAAAGATTTCCACTCCAGTGACTTCCTATTCTTTAAAGAGCCTGCTGTGCACATCTCAGGAGGAGACTCTTGGGGTATGTATGATGGGGTGACATGCATTTGACCTAGTGAATCAACAAGGCTACCATTGTGTTGACAGGATGGGATGCCAACGTTAAAGTTCTAAAGAGAAAAGCCATCGAGTTTAGTACCTCTTCTAGCTTCATTATACCTGCCTGCCTAAACTGTGGTGAGGACATTGCTGCAAAGACTGAATCGTCATTCATTCAGCTCGTATGTTTAACAGTCTTCCCAGTAAGACCTCATGGGTAAGTATAATAAGCACTAGACTGGGAACAAGTAAGCCAAGTTGATTCCCAGACCTATAAAACATTTAATTATCTGTGCAACTATGGACAAACAAGTTACTCTCTGTAAACCTCATCCTCCTCTGCAAAATCCATAAATTGGAAAAAGTAAGGCCATTCTTGACTACCACCAGGTCACTACGAAGTCAAACAGGATAATGCATTTGATACTGCATTGCAAATTGGATTAAACGATGCATAAATGGGAGAGATGACCTAATTCGTCTTTAGATTCTAACTGGCAAATTTAAAATTGGCAGGCATTCATTTGAAACAACATTTCTCAGAGGAGTTCAGGGCTCTCCATCATCAGTTCCCAAAGGCTCTTAAAGAGTCACAAGGCTAAACCTCCATTGCCGCATTCAGGGTATGAAAAGCCCATTTAGCTGTCATCTCTGCCTTGGCCGATGCTCGGGGAATGCCAGCAAAGCGTCTGAAATTGGAACAGCAACCACCGAGCACATCCAAATCTTTCATCAAACTGTGCCTCGTTTAGAAGCAATGTTATGTTAGCATTACCCCACCGTGGAATATTGCTAATGAAACCAATCTGCCAAGGTGAAATGAGAGCTTGTGTCACAGAGAGGCAGAATTGGGCTGACCTGAAAACCAAGCTTAAAGTAAATATCCTCTCAATTAAAGACGAGCAAAAAGATTCCAGAAAATACCAAGACTCCTGACTTCTTTCAATCTGTGGCCTATCCCTCAGACCCAAATATAACCAAATCTTTCAAGGTTTCTGAATGCAATTAGAATAGAAATTTGTAATTCTGTTTACTGAGTCAGACTCTCCTGATGAATAAACCCTCTTAATTGCAGGCTAGCAGACTTCAAAGGCAGAGTCCACCCTTCCAGCTTCCATGTTCCGTCTGGGATGTGGAGGACACCAGTGCCATCTCCAAACTTGCCCTGGTTGTCGGCACTTTCCTCCCATCCTCTGATGCTTCATCTCCTCCCACCCCCCAGCATTTCCTGGTATTACTGTTTCCTGGACACTCTGCTGGGTTCTGAGAGAATGAAGCTGAGCAAGACCCAAAGCTTGGTCAAACGCACTGCTTCCACCCGACCAGCTCTATGTTCATTCTTTCAGCCTCTGTGAGGCATATCTTTGTTGTCTGGGAAGACTTAAAAGTTCCTTTTTCATGATCTGTCTGCCCCTTGGATACATGCCCATTCTAACATTTATGTTGTATTTGTTATAATTTACATGTCTCCTTGAGATTAGTGCTCAAGACTTTTCATCTTTGTGCCCTAAAACCCTGTGTAGTATTTGGCACAAAATAGGTGTCAAAAATATTTGTTAAATAAATGGCTCCCCAATACAGTCATTCCCCAGTCACCAAATACATTCATTTCTAACCCCTTGGTTCTTCTCTCCATGGCTCTTTCCTTCACTGCTTTAACTGCCCAACTTTGGCCCTCCATCACCTTGACTGTGACTGCTTCAACTAAGGTTCTCATTTCTCATTCTTATGCATCTCAGATCCACTTTCTCTTCCCACCAGAACTATCTAAAGCACCATCTTACTTTATCAAGATTCTTTCTTGGTTAGACCGTAAGAAGTTCCGCTCCATTTACCTTCTCAAGCCCAACTCTGCCTCTACAAGCCAAGCTCTCTCTGCTTCCAAATAATGTCTGCTCTTTTGATCGCTCTGTGGCCTTGCCCACGTCTGAAGCTTCAAGTGTCCTCTGCCCATGTCTGGCTATTGAAAGCCTGCCTATATTTAATGTTTTAGCCCAAAGATATCACAAAAATTACAAAAGCACAGGTTCATAAGAACCTGGTCTTTCAAATTTCCTGAAGTCACTCACCACAATCTAATCTGAAGGCAGAGCTAGAACTATTAATAAAACCCAAGGCTTTTAACTCTCCATTTCTCTACATTGGGCCTGATGCCACACCTAGAAATAGGCAGAATGACCACAGCATGTTTGGCTCAATAGGCAGCACTTTTGAGAAGTAAAGAGGCCCCTGTGAAGAATCACACCGAGAGAGAGAGAGAGAGAGAGAGAGAGAGAGAGAGAGAGAGAGAGTG
>NW_007259852.1:535517-559889 GCF_000164805.1 Carlito syrichta
GTGTGTGTGTGTGTGTGTGTGTGTGTGTGTGTGTGTGTGTGTGTGTGTGTGTGTCAGGACATCTGGTCAACCCACCTAATTCAAACCCCCATAAAGCTGCGGTAAAATTACACGAGCCAGGTTTAACAAGGAGTACTACCTAGTATCTAGGTATTTCCTTTAATAACAGGCCGTGGGATAATGAAGGTGATTTGAGATTTTAACAAGTTACTTTGTACTCTGGTTCCCTATTATTTATTTATAATATTTATTTATAATATTTATTTATTTTTTTATCCATCCATTCATTTATTCATTTTTAGAGACAAGGTCTCTCTCTATGACTCAAGCTGGAGTGCAGTGGTACAATTGCAGCTTACTGTAGCCTTAAACTCCTAGATTCAAGAGATTCTCCTACCTCAACTGCCTGAGTTGATAGGACTATAGTTGTGCTTCACTTCACTATGCCCAACTAATTTTTTAAAAATGTTTTGTAGAGACAAGCTCTTGTCATCTTGCCAGGCTGGTCTGGAACTCCTAGGCTCAAGAAATCTTCCCACCTTGGTGTCTCAAAGAGTTAAGACTATATGTCTGGCCTTGGTTCTCCATTTTAAAATAATAACAACAGTAATGCACACATAGAGAGAAAGAGCACTATAACTCATGTTGTTTCTCTGGCAAGTGCACAAGCTGTTGTGATACCAGGTAATACTTATGTTCTAGAGTCAGACACACAACTTCCAGTTAGTCACACAACTCCATCACTTACTATTACCTAAGCCTCAGTCTGTTTACCTACAAAATGAGGGCATGGGGGAGGTCTATCAGAACTTTTGACTGATTTATTTAACAAATATTTGTGACTGTTACCACGTGTGAGACTTGTTCTGGAGCTTATAACTACAATGCTGAGCAAATCACTACCCTGCATTGCAGTCCAGTCAGAAAACAGAGATTAAGCCCCTAAGAGTCCCAAACAAGGATGGGTGTTGTGACCTTACATGGTCACATAACAGAAAACCCTTATCCACACCATGAGGTCATGAAGTACATGAGAACATAGTGCTTACCTTGAGAGCATAAGAGAAACTAACTTAAGTCACAAAAGGAAACTTAAGTTATAAGAGGAAAATTCCTTCCAGGACTAGAATAGCACATGCAAAGGCCCTGGACCCACAGAGAGCCTGGCCTAATCAAGAAACATGAGAAGGAGCACAGAAAGTAAAGGAGAAAACAGCAGGAGAAGAGACTGGAGAAGGAAGCATGGACAGAACGAGGCACGACTTGATGGCTGGATGAAGGTTTCGGTTTTTTGCAAAGAACGATGGAGCATGAAAGAGTTTTAAGTAGAGAGTTGATGCGTGGGACAGGGAGAAGGTTGACTTCCATAACTAGATTTGTATTTGGAAAGGTCACTCTTGTAGAGTGAAGGTTGGATTAGATGAAGATCAGACTTGAGGGAGGGCAAACAGTCTGGCCTTCAGGTAGCTCAGGTGGGAAGCCAGGGATGGGACTAGGTGGAGGCTGGCAGGGTGTGAGAAGGTGAAAGGCAGTCAGATGGATTGATAGTGGAGGGAAGAGAAGATGGTGGCAAAAACAGTTCCTAAACTCTGTCTGGGTGGTGGTGCCATGCACCAAGATAGAGAACACTGGAGAGAAAGTGTGTCTGGATACATGTAGTCATGTATGGACACTCTGGGTCTGAGGCCATGAAAGGAATGCAGGTGGCAATGTCAGGTAGGAATGTGGGTGTGCAGGAGTGAGGTTCTGGGGTGTGTCCTAGATGAGAGATGAGGCGGGAGGTCACGCTTCACTGGGTGGCAATGATGGCCATGCTCACCAGGAAATTCCCAAGAGGAAGGATCTGGAGAAGGAGGACAGGAGGTTGGATGTGCAGCATCGTGTGAGAAACAATTGTTACTCAAAGGCTGCAGGGAGAGGGTTGACTTTGGCCACCACAGAAGCTCTCTTCAGAATCTGGGCCAGTAAGCATCAGAATTGCAACAAAGGTCAACACCTGAGGACCATGTTGCCATGTCCAACTGGCATCTGAAGAGGGCCTCCAATGCTGGCAGCCACCGGGCAACTCCTGCACATTCCTTTCCCCAATCTGCCACAAGGACTCACACCGAAGAGATGGGCCAGGTCCCATGCCCATGGGGCTCATTTCCAACCCCCCTCATGGCCACCAAATGGGCACATGCATCCACACACCCCTCAGCACCATTTTAAAAAGAAAAGATGTCAGGAGAATGTGGACTTTCTGGGAATGCAGAAGGGTCAGCAACTGTGGCCTCTGCTCAAAAGGTAGGTGAGGGACAGGAAAGGCCCACAGCATATCTTCCTGCTATGGCCACCGTAGCCCGCCAGACATGAGCTGCATGTGGCCGAACGTGGCTTCCATGATGATAAGCTGCTCCTGAACTGTGTGTTTCTGCCAAGGAACTATCTCTGGTATCTCTGGTACCTCTGAATCAGTGACTATCTTTCTTGCTCCTGAACTCAGCTTGTAGACAAGGGCTCAGAGGGAAGTCTGGCTGATCCCTCCTCCAGCCATTTCCCTGCAGCCAAGTTTGCTGGCAAGATAGACTCTCCCCAGTCACTTCTGCCCCTTCCACTGGGCAGGGTGAGGGCTGGCACCTCTGGGTCCTGAGGGATGAGGCTTCACTCACAGTGCACAGGGAGTCTCACCCTCGGAAGGCTCAGGCTGCATGTCCTCTGCCTGCGCGTGGTAGCCTGCTTCAGGGTGCCGGAGAACAGGGCACCTCTCCCTGGCTCAGAAAAGAGCAGAGGTTTCCTGCCAGCCTCCCAGTCCCAGTGGTGAGATCCAATCTCACCTCGGCGCAAATTCATCATGGAGTTCCAAAGTCCCTCCAAAGCAGGGACTTCCTCTGCCCTTTCCAAAACCAACAGGCAACTGCTTGGTGTGTCACTGGTTCCCTGGCATTTGTAGAATACACTCCTCTAAATGTTCCCAGAAGGATGGAAGTTATACTGTAATCCAATCACTCTCTCCCCCTGACTTCCCTTTTCTCTGGCCTCAGCAAATGAGGACCCAAAGGCCTCCCAGTGAGGCCTCAGCCAGGGCTCGTCTCATCTAATTCTGCTGAATGGGCTGGTTCCTGGGTTTTCACACAAGAAATGAACCAACCCCCCTCCCCCCAGCTCCACAGAGGTTCAGGATACACTTGCTGGTTTTTATAACTGAGAAAGCCTGGGTGGGATGAGACCAACCAGCTGTTGGATAAGCATTGATCAGGCCACTCATGGCACACTCGAGGGGGAGCAAGGTTAGAGTCGGTCCTACCTGACACTGACTGATGGGCAGTGACAAGGGAGGAGAGCACTAGGAGGGAGCTGATGGGCAGGTCACAGGGAGCAGTTGTGAGCAGGCGTGTGACCATGGAGCGGGTGTATGACACCGAGGAGACAAATCCATGGAGGTGGTCATGTGGCAAAAAGTTGGAAGAGTTTGAAACAGAGCACCTGGGGATGGCGGTGGAGAGAGATGCACACAGCTGAGACTGTCTTCTGAGTCTCAGTGGAACCACACACCATGACCTGCAGAAGCAGGCAGGACCAGCTTCTGTGTAAACCAGGACTCTTACAGTTGCAAGTCAAAACCCAGCTCACACCGACTCAGCAAGCAAGAAAGACATCTGTTGGGCTGTGTCACAGAGGCTTGGTAAGGTTCCTAGCTCCAGGCTTAGCTCAGCAAGAACAAGGTTCCCTCAACCCCCAGCTCCACATCCCCTATGACAACACCATTCCTAGCATGATTTTCCCTCCTAGGAGGAAGAATAGCAGCACAGTCTGGTGTTGCATTCTCCTGGGTCCAAGTCAGTGAGAATGAGCACGTCCCTGTCCTGAGCTTCCAGCCACAGCCCCACCATGTCTCTTCGAACCTGGTCAGAGTATGACACCCAGCCCACACTCTGTGCCTGAGAAGACATGAGTCACATGCCCCTTGGGCTGGAGTGGATTCACATGCTCAAACAGCATGAATTGGGAAGTGATGAATTAAGGTGGTTTCTTGAGAGGAAGCTGGAGTGCTGTTACCAAAGGGGCATACTGTTCACCAGGTGCTCTGGGCTATACATCTGTGTCCCTTCAAAATCTGTAGGCTGAAACCCAGTCTTCGATGCAATAGGTTTAAGAAGCAGGGCCTTCGGGAGGTAATGGGGTCACAAGCGTGCAGCTCCCATGACTAGGATTAGTGCCCTTACAAGCAGGGCTGAAGGGGCTTGTTCACCCATCATGGGAAGATGCAGGAAGAAGCCATTGTCTATGAAGACAGAGCAGCTCTCACAAGACACCAGCTCTGTCAGTGCCTTGGTCTTGGACTTCCAGCCTCCAGAACTGTGAACAATAAATTCCTGTTGCTTATAAATTACCCTGTCTAAGGTATCTTAGTACAGCAACCTGCATGGACTAAGACACCAAGTCTTATGATATATTCTGAAGGCTTCAAAGATCAACAAGATTAGAGTAAATTAAATCATCTGACTTATGTGATGATGTGAGTTTTTCTGCAATAGACATTGCTAACTTTTATACCAAGCACTTACCTGAATTACATGATTTTTCACAATGATACAAGAGGTAGGTATCCATTTTACAGACAGGAAAGTGAAGTTCAATGAAGTTGAGTGTCTATCAGGGTCTCATCACTAATAAGTAGATGAGTCAATATTCACAAACAGGCAGACTTAAACCAGACATTCTGCTTAAAGGGTTCAAAGAACCTTTTAAAAAATCATAAACTATGGTCCAAAGTTCTTACATTGAAGTTTTTTTTTAAGGGTCAGAATGATTTGCCCATACAGAGGGAAGATGCTTATAAAAACTCATATAATTTGAAGTCCCATGTAAGACCATGGTGCCCAGTTCACATCTAAGAATTATTTGATTTTATTTTCCTTTAAAGTTAAATGCAAGCAAAGATCTGTTTGCAGAAGCACAGTGTCCCTGAGGCCTAGAATCAAGCCATCTGGTGGAGTAGCCAAGTCCCTCCAGGCCAAGCAGGGAAGGAGAAACAGAAGAGACTGGGAAGGAGGGTGAGGAGAGGGGTTCTAGAGCATCTGGCTGCTGGAAGAGGCCAAATCAATCATGTCCTATGTGGTTAGATACAGTAATCTTGCGTCTCTTCTTCCCCATGTAAAGCTCCCATGACCCCATGCTCTTAGGCATCCACCCATTACTCAGATGCTTACCCAGTTGTCCGTAGACACTGACTGATGTGCAACAGAGACAGAGCCAAATCGCCCATAAGCAGATAGGAAGGAGCCAGCAGCAAACAGTCAATGAAGAACGAAGAGAGATACATGTTCTCTCACTTGGATGGATTGTAACGGGAGCATCAGGATGAGGTAAGTGAGCTTGATTTCGGAACAAACTGTTGGTGAAAGTTATGTGGAGAACTCAGCATTAGAACTGAGTAGGCCAAAATATTCAGAGACCGGGATGAGACAGGGAATGTTCAGGAAGTTTAGGCTCAAGATTATAAGTCACTGAATTAGACCCAAGAGATCATTCAACTCACTCCCATTTGCAGTTGGAAGACTGAGGCTGAGTGGAGAGAATTATGCGTCAAGCTAGAGTCAGGTTTTCAAGCTCAGGCATCAGCCTGGGCTTATCTTGCCACTTCACCCAGTTCAGCACCATCTGCATGTCCCAGCCTCTGTGGGGAGTCACATGCATTGCTGAGATCTGGGGTTGGCAGTGTGTTGAATGAGTGCAGTCTGTGCTCCTGGGGACTCTCAGGTAAAGCCTACCACAGACAAGACTGTGATTCAGCCTCCAGGGCACAGGGAAAGGGCACATCAGCAGGGGCTGTCCAGAGGAGATTGCCTCGGAAGCTATCTGGGCAGGACGGGACCCCAGGTGCTCTGTGGAGAGGTCACACTCACCATCTTTGCTGAAATTGTGCTCAATGCCCCTGTCGGCCTGCAGCCATCTCCTCATGCCTCTCTCACTCCACTTAGCAGGAGGCCAGTGGTTACCCAGGTTCCTGTGCCATCCCATATGTGGTGGGATTGGTCCATGATGGGCCCAGCAGGAGAGTGAGAGGCTCCCAGCATTCACTGCCCAGGCTCTGCTTCTGGGCCTGTGTTGGCATGACTGTCCCGCTCTTGAAGGCCATAGCTGCCCCTGCAGTCTCCATAGCCCCTTCCCAATAGCTTCAGAACGAGGGTCAGCATCTCCCTCTGTCCTACCAGAGAGCATGCCCATCCCTGCACCCAGGCCTAACCCTGACAACCCTGCAAACGCCCCTTCACTTAACTCTGTTCAGGCACACTCTTGGAACACGAAGAACAGACCAGCAGTCCTCACCTCAGGAGGAGGCCCCATGGTCCCCAAAACAATCTTAAGAAGACTAGGAAAGAAACAAATAAGTCGACTTCAAAGCAAAGATGACCCTTTTCTTGGACAAATATGGACTCACTTTTCCCACGTAGGGATCTCCTCACTTAGGCGTCAGCAATATTTATTTCAACATGTGGAACACATCATTACAGTTGAGACAGATAGAATAGAAACTGCCCGGAGTGCTCCTCACACTCTTTGCTACCAAAATTGTCTTGGCCCAAACTGTCAGTTTCTAGGCCCTGTGGTGGAAATCTACCTTGGGTGAGGGATGAAGAGCAGTATCACTCCATAATTGGTGGAAAGCAAGACCTTCAATAAATGAAACTAACCAGACTCCAGAGGCCCAACTATGGAAGGAGGGGGGAGGAAGAAGCTGCTTCTCATCAGCACATTCTACATCACAGTTTTTGCTTATTTTTATTTTAGTGTCAAGGGGTACATTTGCCAGTTTGTTACAAGGTATACTGTGTGATGGTGAGGTTTGGATTCTATTACAACCATCACCCAGGTGGTGAGCATGGCACTTATGGGTGACTTTTCAATCCTGGGCCCCTTATTCCCCCCTTGGGAGTGCCCAATGTCTGTTGTTCTATCCTTGTGCCCATGTGTGCCCAGTGTTTAGTTCCTACTTATGAGTGAGGACACGCGGTATTTGGTTTATTTCTCTGTTAATTCACTTAGAATGATGGTCTCCAGCTGTATCCCATTGCTGCAAAGGACATGATTTCATAGGACACAATTTTGATATCTTAAAGGTAGTTGCTAATGTGACTGTCGACAGAGATGACAGGAGAAGTGATGTTGGAGATACCCAGAAAAGGTAATGAGCTCCTTTTGGGGGAAGAGTCCTCAACAGCAAATCACAGGCCTAGCTGCACTGGCCAGCCACCTGCCATCTACCACCCCGGGCAGCTCAGCTTCCTGGGACAGGAAAGAACACCACAGAGATTCCAGCTGCTGCCTGCTCCCCGGGATGTGGACTTCTGGCCTGTGGAGCTCCGCTCAGAAACCACTCTGCCTGGCCTGACTCAGGCATGGCGCCGGTGCAGAGAAGGTGCATTTTTGCCAGGGGATCCTCACCAAGGGATCCTGCCTGTCTGGGCGCCCCTCCGCTATCTGGAGCTTCCTTTTCATCATTCTTGCCTAGGAATCCAAAATACTGTTGGACTCATAAGAGTTAACTTTGCCCTTAAATGCTCACACTTCCGTCATTACAGGGGTGGGGGCCATGCACACGTGCAAAGACAAGCCTGCTTTTATATTCAGATCCAGCAGAGCTGTTTACATCTCTGGATGAGACTTCTGACTTGTAAATGCAGAGAAAAGGATGCTTTATTTACCCAGATTCTGACCAACAGAACCCCTTTGTGTGCCAACAGATGGATATGATGGGGGTTTGCACACACCAGAGAGAGTCATCAAGGTGACCTTGGCCGGCCTGAGATAATCTTGTGCTTTTACTGTGAGTGCAGAAAAGACAAGAGAGTGACCCTCTCCACCTTCATGCCCACTCTAGTTTAAAATACTTCGACACCAGGGAAAAGAAGGTTACCTCTTGGTATTAAATCAAGGATAGATAGACTTGAAACTGCCCTCCTTCCCCTCCCAATGCCTGCCCCTACCCAGAAAAAAAAACCCAGGCTCCTGTGAAACCGAGGGCTCAGCTGATGTCCTACAGGGAGGGTCTGTGAGATTCCAGCCCAGCTCTCTCACACCACTGCAGCCAGAGAGCAGAAAGCACCAGAATGAAGTTGGGAACGCTGGTCTGACCTTGCACAGATGCAGCTCACATCACTGCCCTGCCTTGGATGCATGATCATGGCAAGTTCCTCAAGCTCTAGACTTTAGCGTTATCATCTCTGAAATGGGCCCACTAATCATTTAACTTGCAGGTGTGAGGTAGACCTATTTGTCCCAGGTTGCCCAGAACTATCCCAGTGTAAAACTGAGAGTCCCATATCTCAGGAGCCCCTCAATCCCAGGACAGCAGGTCACTCTCAGCTGAGAACATTCCAACTGGGCCCAGTGAAAATGCCTGGTCTCCTGTGTGAGGCCAAAACTTTACACCTGTGAGCAGGTGAAGCTAATTAATGAAGTCAGATGATGAATAGAGCAGAAGGCAGATGTAATGAAGGTGGTATTCCACAGGTGAATCTTGAGTGGCCAACAAGCTGGGAACTGTTGGTGCCTTTTTTCAATGGTTGAAAAAAAAACAAAGAAGAGCAATATTTCTTGATTGAAAGTCATGTCAAATTCCAATGTCAGTGTCCACAAATAAACAAAATAAAGCCTAGTCTTTCCTTATTACCTCCAATTCCTAGCCTAAAGTGGTCCTCCCACCCCAGCCTCCCAAAGTGCTTGGATCACAGGCATGAGCCACCGCTCCTGGCCATCCGTATTGTCTGTAGCTGCCTGAAAGCTTCCATAGCAGGCCTGAGCAGTCAGAGGCAGTGTGGCTGAGCCCAAAACATTCCCTCTCAGCTCTTTGCAGAAGACACTTGCCAACTCCTGGCCTACATGGCAGCCAAACGGGCTCCTACCGAGAGGTGTTGGGAACAACAGTCTACGCATATAAATTAGTTAAAAAGTCTTTTAACATTTAAGAAAGGCAGAAAAATCTGTAAAAAGCATCAATTTTTAAACATTGGCAACTACTTCCAGTTTTTAAATGTTATCTGAGCACCACAGCACTATCGTGGCTACATCCAGCCCGTGGACATCATCTCGGGGTGCATCACCTGTTCTATAATAACACCTGTCTGTGATGTCATGATGTAATGTCCATCATATGCTCTAGAATAACACTTGTCCATGAAGCTGTTATGTGGCATCCATCACCTTGTCTATAATAACATCTGCCTGTGAGGCCAATACAAGATCTGTTCTAGAATGTCACCTGTTTTAGAATAACACCCATCCATGAGATCATTACATGTCATCCATCACCTGTTCTAGAATAACACCTGCCCATGGGGCTATTTTGTGACATCCATTACCTGATCTATAATAACGCCTGTCTGTGAGATTGTTATGTGACATCCGTCACTTCTTCTAGAATAACGCCTGCCTGTGAGGTCACTATGTGATGCTGTCGCCTGTTCTATAAATAACACCAGCTCATGAGTTCATTAGTGATGTTCATTACAGGTTCTAGAATAAAACCTGTCCATGTGGCTAATATATAGTGTCCATCACCCATTCTATAATAACCCCTGTCCATAAGGCTGCTACGTGACATCAGTCACCTTTTCTAGATTAACACCTGACCATGCGACAGTTACATAATGTCCATCATCTGTTCTATAATAACCCCTGCTCATGAGATCATTACACTCAATTCCAAATCTTGCATGAGCACACCCTAGGAGACTGATTTTTGTTTCCCTAGCAGGTTTTGATCTCTCAGAATTCCAGGGTTTACAAGTGTTAGCTAGAACTGACTTCTTTTTTTTCTCCATAAAAGACACTTTCTAATTTTTCAGGTCACATCCTGGCTTAAATGCTATCATATCTCAGTACCTTTTCTGACTTCTTACTCCCTCTTTCTTTCTCAAATGCTGCTTTCTTCCTGGAAGGCAGTATGGAGAAGCAGAGAAAGACTCAAGTGCTGCTTTTTTGCTCCATGTGACTCCTGTATGATTTTGAACCCTTAATATTGCATCAATGACCCATTTTTTTCTCGTCTATAAGATAAGGAGTTTAATTGAACCTCAGGACTGTTGTGAGTAGTTAAAGAGATACAGGGAAGCCCACTGGCTCAGAGCACAGCATACAGCTGTGGCTTTATCAATGTCAGTTTCCATATTGAGGCAGAGTTATTCTTCATCTCCTTAACATATATTCGTAACCCCCCCCCCAAAATCTGTATCCATTGCCTACTATGTTCAAGTTTCAGTGATGTAGGAAGAAGGGAAAAGAAAGACAAGAAAGGTCTTAACTTCAAAGATCAAAAACAACTCTTGGACTTCTGAGATGGAGTAAGATGGCCAGAGTTGCCTTCCCAACTGACACAGTGAGAAGACTGGGCACAATACATAACACAGCAACACTCAAGGCACTGGTCTTCAGGTAACAAAGCACAGGGACCCTAAGAAATGGGAAACAAATGAGCGGTTGCACAATTCCCATGAGTACTGCCCAGGGGATGTTTTCTACCCTCAAAGCAAGGTGAGCCCAAACCTCTCCTGGGATTGAGGAAGCAAAACTGGGAGGCCAGAGATGACAAGTTGGACAGAGTTCACCAGGCAGAATGCCAGAGACAAGAGACCAGCATGGGGAACTTCAGAATGCTGCAGAGGGTCTTTGTCTACTCCTCAGTGCCGATCAGCACTGAAGTCCTCTGTGAGAAAACTATCAAAGCCAGGAAGAAAATCTCTGAAAGAATTAGAGGCACTGTACTCAGGACTCACACAGTAATTGTAATTTTGCCTGTTCCCAACAGCCAGAATGCAAAACTTCATGAGGTAAGGGCATCATCTGTAGTACTAAGAAAGGTCTTTGGGAGGCTGAGGTGAGTGGATTGCCTGAGCCTGCGGGTTCGAGACCCACCTGGGCGGCGAGACCTCATCTCTACAATAAATCAAAAAATCAGCCAGGTGTGGTAGCGCGCTCCTGTAATTCCGGCTACTCGGAAGACTGAGGCGGCAGGATCGCTGGAGCCCAGCAGGTTGAGGCTGCGGTGGCCGGGAGCGGCCACTGCACTCCAGTCTGGGCGACAAAGTGAGACTCCAACTCTAAAAAAAAAGAAAAAAGAAAGGTCTTGCCTCTGATGAGAATAAACAGGTGAAACACAGTTCTGGCCCCACCAAGCACAGTTCTTATTATACCTAACAAAGTGTAAAAGTAAATAGAAGTTTTTTTCCAAGAAATTTTCCCCAAAAAATGGGGCTGAGTGCCACGGCTCATGCCTGTAATCCCAGCACTTCGGGAGGCCGAGGTAAGAGAACTGCTTGAGCCCAGTAGTCTGAGATCATCCCGGGCAGCATAGCAAGATATTGTCTCTACAAAAAATAAAAAAAATTAGCCAGACATGGTGGCACACATCTGTAGTCCCACCTACTTGAGAGGCTTAGACAGAAGGATTGCTTGAGCCCAAGAGGTCAAGGTTGAGTTGAGCCAGGATTGTGTCACTGCTCATCAGCATGGGTGACAGAGTGAGACTCTGTCCAAAAAAAGAAAGACATAAAGAAAGAAACTTTCTGGCCGGGCTCGGTGGCTCAGCCTGTAATCCCAGCACTTTGGGAGGCCAAGGTGAGTGGATTGTCTGAGCCCGCGGGTTCGAGACCCTCATGGGCAACTTGATGAGACCTCATCTCTACAACAAATCAAAAATTAGCTGGGTGTGGTAGTGCACGCTGTAGTTCCAGCTACTTGGAAGACTGAGGTGGAAGGATTGCTGGAGACCAGCACATCAAGGTTGCGGTGGCCGGGAGTAGCCACTGCACTCCAGTCTGGGTGAGACTCCAACTCAAAAAAAAAAAAGAAACTTTCTCCCCTCAAAATGTAACTGCATTACAGAATAAAGTTCAAGAATATTTAAAGGAATACAAAAATATCCAGCACCCAAAAAGGTAAAATTCACAACGTCTGACATGCATTTAAAAATCACCAGGTATGCAGACAAGCAAGAAAATACAACCAATAATGAAAAGATAATCAATTAATTTAAGGTAACCCAGAGATGACACAGGCAATTAGAATTCATAGACGAGAGCATTAAAACATCTGTTATAATTATGATCTGGAAGCTATAGGAAAGACAAGACATATTAAGTAAAGACACAGAAGATATACAAAAAATTGAAATCCAATTTAGGTGGATTAAAAACTATAATGTCTGAGATGGAAAATGTATGAAATGGAATTGACAACTGTTTAGATTTTGTAGGTGAAAAACCAGTAAACTTAAAGACATTGAACAGAATAGGAACTTTCTGAAATAAAATCACAAAAATGTCTGAAAATAAATGAACAGGAAAATAAATTCAATAAACCAATATATGTATAATTTGAGTTCCTGAAGTTATCCAAAACAATATTTAAGGAATAATAGCTATAAATATTCTAGGTTTGCTGAAAACTATGAACCCACAGATCTCAAGCACAAGAAACATGAAGAAAAATAAACCAATTCAGTATGAATAAATCATATTCAATATTCTTAAAACCAGTGACAAAATCTCAGAAACAGCCAGAGAAAAAAGAACAAAGATAAGAATGATAGATTTCCCATGAGAAATAATAACACATGTCAGAAGACAACCGTGCAGTATATTTGAGGCACTGAAAGAAATAATTGCCAACCTAGAATTCTTTATCTAGTGGAAATATCCTTAAAAGTCAAAAGTGAAATAAAAACATTTCAGACATACAAAAATTGGCAGTAAGTGAAAGTCATACTTTGTTTATAGGTCAGGAGAGAGCTCAATATTACTTAAAGTATCAATTCCAAATAAATTGCTGCATAGGTTCAACAAAATCCAATCAGAATCCCAGTAGGCACTTTTCTTAACATTGGTAAGCTGATTTTAAACTTCATATGGAAATGCAATATCCCACAAACTCCAGCATCTGAGCCTGGTTCTCCAAAGGCCCCCTCACTCCTTTCCCAGAAAGCCAGGGAGGTTCCCACGACTCTCACCACTTCCCACCCACAAGGCCACCCAATCCAGATGCAGTAGAGCAGCAGCGAGCAAGGCTGGCACATGAGGAACGCACACAAGGGGAGTCTTCTGTACCTGTCACGGCCTCTTTTCCCACCACACGAGGAACCCTGGCCAGAGAGCAGGACACCACTCTTGGGCAGAGCCATGCAAACCCAGTCAGCACCAAACTCTGCTTTTGTTCGAAGATTTTTAAAAGTCAACCTTCTTTTAAACAATTCAGAACATTTTCCCCCTTGGGAAGGGATGTGGCTGCTTTCCTGGTTGACCTGTGACATTTTAGAGGAAGTCTCTGAATCCATCCTCTAGAACAGGACCACCATGCATGTTAGGGAGTGGTTGGCAGTTCACTCAGGGAAAGCATGGATGGACTAAGACCTCAATATTAAAAAAATAATAATAATACCCAGCTTAAAATACTCTCCTAGACCTCATTTTAGTGGAGTCCCTGTCCATTCAGGGTCTTTCATAAATAAGTCCACAATTAATGACATGTGTTTAACGGCAAAGCCACTCACCTGTAAATACACAGCAGTTGATGGTGTCTCTGGGCATGGAGTTTATTTATGAGAATGAAAGGTCTGGCCTCATATAAAAATAGAGCAGCAGTACTCAACTAAATTTGCAACTGATCTCCCAGCAACCTCAGGTATAACCTATTTGGAAAAGAGTTCAACCCGAGGTGATCTAGAAACCCAACTTAGTGAGGGGCTTGTGACTATTCCTTTTAATGGAATGAACCTTCTCCCTTATGAGGCTCCTGTCGGGAGAAGCTGCATCACTTAGGACGCGGACCACGTCTTTTCAGGCAGTTTATGTAGCATTGTATCTAGAGTACCATCGTCTGTGACTATGCAGATCCAGGCGAACATACTGAAACCTTAGACAAGATCTCTTCACACCCCTGCTGGAAACTTGTCAGTTCTTTCCCGTTGCACTTAGAATGGAATCAAAATGCCTCAGTGAGCCCACCAACCCTGCCTGTGTCCAGGCACACCTTTTCTCTCAGACCCTCACAACCCCAAGACATTCCTGCTCCCAGTCTTGGACATCCCTTTCCTTTTTGTCCCTGTTCTTCTGGTGGTCAGTTCTTCTCATTCCCAGTCTTAGCTGCAGTGTCACCTCCAATGCCCTTCCCCTCTTGACTTCCTATCACTCTCCACCTGTTTAATGTTCACCGCACATGCCATAACTAAGCTGTTTCCTCTCTTGAAGTGTGAGTTCCCGAGGTCAGGAACCACGTTCACTCCACTCACTGTCTCACCTCAATGGCAAGTACAAGTTGTGTCCCTCACCCAAAATGCTAGGGACCAGGAGTGTTTGGGATTTTGTATTTTTTGAGTTTTGGATGTTCACATTCTGCCTAGGTTGAGCATCCCAAATTCTAACATCTGAAACCCAAAACTCTCCACAGAACATTTCCTCTGTGCAACATGTTGATGTTCAGTTTCAGATTCTGGAGTCTTTGGGATTTGGGGTTCTCAAAGGTAGGACGCTTAACACGTGCAGGTGCTGGTGTGTGGCAGGCACTCCAAAACTACAGTTCATTATTCCATGATTAAGGTGCAAATAGACTTCCAATCCATTCCTACCATGCTAGCACCCTGCCCCAAACACCAGAGCCCAATGCAAACATTCTTCCTCATTCTTATCTTCAGTCTTGCCCATTCATGAACCCGACTCCAAGCCTCCCACGTGTCAAAATTCAGAGCCTAGCCCTACCATGTGCCCAGAACCCAACGGGTGCTCAGTAGATGTGGCTGCCGCTTGTTATCACTGCAGCCACTTCTCCCATCTGTCCCACAGCTGTGAGACACCTTTACCACTGTCACAAGAATTTGCTTCCCTTTACCACCATCACAAGAATTTGCATGTCAGTGGCACCGTCTGTCCTATTTTTGATGTGAAATATTTTTATGTGACACAATGTCTTCCTTCTTAAATGAATGTATTATTATTTTTTAGAAAGCAGGATTTACTGAGAGGACAGAAAAGCTACCACAGTGGGAGGGGACCCGAAGGGGTTGTCCTTAAATGAATGTATTTTAAAGGTAAATTGAAAAGTCATTTCCCTGACCACTAAAGGGAGCAACTATAAAAATTAATATAATAAAAATAAAACAACATGCTATTCTCTTTTGTTTTCTTTTTTTACAGGGAGATTAGCAGCTGTTAGAGATAGGTCTAGACTATCACGAGTCTTTCTCTACAACACAATCAGGAGGACTGAAAATGTCTGAATTACTTCCTCACTCCTGCACCATTAGTACTTAAAGTCAGAGTTGTGTCCACCTGAAGTCACCCACACACATTTCAGGTCCTTCAATCATGCTGTATCATCACTGACACTCTTCACTTGGCGTTTATTACTATGTCCTATTTCTCTTCCTATCATCCATGGTACATCACCTTGTACAGGATATATGCTTAATGTGGTCTCAGTTGAATCTAATACTAAGAGTGTGGAACCAAACTTAATCAAAAGAGACTGTTCCTCCAGATATGGAAATGTTTTCAGAAGAGGCACATTGGGAGTGTGTGTTTCCTGTTCTGCTGCCCATCTGCTGCCCCATACGTATGCAGTCAACACCATCTCCTAGCCACCACAGTCACATGTCACAAGAGCCACTCAGAGGAGAGGCTAGGCTGAGAACCTGTTTCTTAGGTGCAAGACTACACCTGGTGCAAACCCTTCCATTTACAAGGCAAATAAAACCGGAAAAAAAACTGGATGTGTGATTTATTATGTTTAAGATTGGTTTATAAGGCTTAAATATGTCTGTCATAGTTAACAGCAAATGAATGCAACTTTACAAAATCATTGTTTCGATATAGTACAGGACTAAATGTGGCAACTGTGCATTGGAAAATTAATATTTCCTCAATGCAAATATCAAATCTGCAGCACCATTTAGAAGCTTCCACTAAAAATTTAAGCTGCAGTATGCAGTATAAGCTCTACTCAGAACATAAGACTACGTAAATCGAGCATTAAGAAAAACAGTGGGCCATTCAGGTATAATATGTCAGATTTGGTACAGGATTAAAATACTAACATTTTTTTAACATCCTGGTTTCAAATTAATAAATACAAAAACAATATAAAAATATACACCAGTTGATAAGACTGTACTGCAGATGACCAGATGGTTAAATCTCGCTCTCATACGTATGCAGGTATGTCTTAAGAGCCAGAATCTCCGAATAGTTGCGGCTGGTCTTCCGGAAAAAATCCAGGCTGGTGAGATGTTCGATGTCCCGCACACGAGCAGTATGCATTTTTATGAGTTCTTCCACCCATTTCGACTCGTCCTCTGAGTTCTGCAATGGAAATGGAACACAATCAGCATCAGAATTTTCCAGAGGGGGGTTCTCCACAAGTCAGCTTGCTCTGAGTCCACAAATGCCCTCTGAGTACTCCTGCACAAGATCCCATGCATGCTGTTCCTTCTTGGCCGCCCAGGAATGTGCCGCAAATACCTGCCCTAGGCTGTAAACATTTTCAACAGCAATTAGCTGCACCAAGTAAATGAGTCCTGTGGTGGGAGAGGGCATTGAACTCAATAGGTTCTCAGAACATAAATCAAAATGAGGAAAACCAAAGGCCCTGGAGAATTCAGCCATTTGCTTCTTTTCCCAGCTGTCAAATTGTAGCGTGACGCACACAAGCACAAGTCACTGGGAATGCTCTCCTTCCTTCCCAAGGGGAGGGCAGAACTTGAGGCTGATGCACAAAAGTGCATGTGTCCATGCCTCATTCTTCAAAAGAACCCACTGCATCAACTACACCATCTGTTAGAATGTGATAAATATATTTGGTGATGGGGTCAACAAGAAACCACTCCATTGATACAGCTGGCACTTTGGGGTCAAGAGGCCTAGCTGAAGACAAGTCTCAATCCTTTGTCAGCTGTGAGAACTTGGTCAAGCTATCTGACTTCTGGAGGCCTCAGTTTCCCCACTGGGTCACAAGGATAAACAATGCTTATTTCTGCAGCTCCTTGGGAGATAGGAAAAAGGAAAGGGAGGAGGAAGGGTAAGAGAGGTCGAGTAAGGAAACAACCTGCAAGAAAGGAAGGAAACTTCTTTCTGTCTTAGCTACTTGCCAAAAACTGCCTCACTGGCACAAGTTCAAGAAGAAAGATATTCAGATGTCCCACATCGAACAATTTATTTTGTGTCCTGCTTAACACTAAAAGGTCATTCAGTAAAGCAGTCCTTGGCATCTCAAAAGCATCTTCTTTCATTTTTGAGGGAAGTTAAGGGAAAGAATGGAACCCAAGAGCTCTGTGGGTTATGGAGGAGGGCACCCCCTCCATAGAAGACATGGGACGGAAGGGTCTGTGCAAATAGTGCTGTTCACAAATGCCCTGGAACCACAATGGCTCCCAAGTGTCTTTCTACAAATTGAAGAGTGGCCATGTGTCCCTGGCTGAGAATGTTCAGACGCACCCTCATTCAGTTCTTGACCACTAGTGGTCTCCATAAACTACTCACCAAAGGCCAAGAACCTGCAATAGGTTTTCTCGGAAAGCCCCAGCCCACAGACCTGGACAGGGAACTGCAGCAGTTTGAGCTGTTGTTAAATCTGCGCCACAAGGGTGTTGGCAGAACCGATGGCTGGCCATCCCAGGCAAAATGAAGGAAGAGGACAAAACTACTTTGCAGCCTGGGGATGTGGGGATTTTAACCTTCAGGTTCCCCCGCCTAACCAACCTAACCAAGGTCTCTGCCATTCACAGGAAAGACCCAAATATAACTCTACCCACAATGGCACTGACCAATCCTGTGACCTGTAATTAACGAAGTAGGAGGCCTTCTTCACATGGGTCAGGACCCCCTCAGAGTAAGCAGGGTAAGGATGAGGCTGTATTTGGGAAGAATTTTCATGTTCAGTTTGTTTGTTTGATGTTCCAGTGGTCAGTCAATCCAATGTTTCCATAGTAAATGCAGTCATTTGAGTGTGTGAATGGGTGAAAGGGTTTTCCTAATTTAAATGATGGAGAATGACCAGCTGGGATTATAAGAATTCTGAAGGAAAAAAAAATCTGTCTTTTGCCATTTCTTTTCTTGAGAAGTGGCTTGCCAGTTTCACAGGAGGGCATTCTCTTCCAGTTCTGCAATGGAACACCCGAGGACCCGCTCTCGGATCCATTGTTAAGAAACACAGGCTATGCGCCCATGAGAGAAATGCCTTCACCTTGATGGCTGGTGATCGCAGATGTATTTGCAATGAAAACTGTGGTTCAAGATGTAAAACTAATGCCATTCAAGCAAGAGTTCCTGTGCGCCAAGATAGGAAGGAGAGAAAAGTTTTAACAACACAGAACCTAGAATACCAATGCAAACAAAAGCACGACCCATGAACTGCTTCATGTCTTTCCCCAGGAGGATGCTGACTCCTCACCGGCTCTTGTCTCTGACTTTCTCCCAAGCAGGTCTCTGAATTCAAGCCCCAGCAGTTCTAAGGTAAACTTGAAAGTGAGGACAGGTTCTGTGTGAACAGGGGTTTCTTCAGTAAGAAGCACACTGGCCATGAACCCTGCAAGAAACATCCCCAAACACTGCCAGATTCAGGAACACGCAGGGAGAGGAGACCCGTGAGGACCCAGTGGCTTTTGTTTATAGGACGTAAAGCGTGGATTGACTAGAGAATATCCTTCACACTGAGACTGGAACAGTATTATTCAAACTCCCATCACTAAATTCCACTATTGATAGAACCTGAACATGTATTCCCTGGGAATCTAGGTGTAAATTCATATGAAACATCTTTGTAGTCTTTGCTTTATCGTAAAACTGAATGGAGATTTTAAATTTCACCCTATAATACATGTGTTTGATTTCTTTCACAAAAATTTTACCTCCAAGTTTTTAGTAAAACTGAATGTCAAGAATGTATATCATGCTGCCCAGAGGCATTTTATTCCAGCACTCCACTAGCTGCTCCTGTGGTCACAAGCAACACAACCAGGAGGGCCAGGTCATTAGTTGGTGAGTTTCCTGATTTCTCCACTCCCCTCTCCATCGTTTATCAAACTCCACTGATACTTCAAGTATGAGACTGCTGCCTTCCATCCTTTTCCATAAATTCCCAAGCCCACATGCCCAAGTCAGGCCCTCCCACCTTACTCCTGTGGGTTTTGTCAGAGCCCCAAGAGCTCAGGCTCACCTCCTCCCTTCACACAACTTCCCAATACAGAGCCCAAAGTGTGGCTCTTCTGATGGAAACTTTTTCTTGGCTATCTGATACCCGAGTGATAAGAGCAAGCCTTAAAGGGCCAAGCTTCTCCTATGGAAATCTGGTAAACTAGAAAGAGGATGGGCTTTTGGAGTCTGAGGTCTTGAGTCTAAAAACTGCTGTCCAACCAACTAACCAAGCGATCAAGCAACTTACTCTTCCCTATGAGCTGAAGGCTTCTCAACAGTTAATAGAAGACCAGGGACGAGACCACATATATATGTATACGCCTGTCTCATGACTGATCATATGATTAGAAACAATACCTGCAGAGGACCTATACAGGGCTTGGGTCATGGCACATACTCCATCTATGGTAACAACCACTGCTACTGCTGCTATAACTACCATGACCACTGCCATCGTTACTATTATGACTACTACTTTTTAAAAACTTGATTCCAAGCAGGTTTTAAAATCTTATCTCCCAATATTGCCCTCATTTCCAATATTCTAGCCAAACAATGAAATTTCCAGGCCATATTTCACATTTCTAATTTTTTGCATCCTCTGTTTTGCTTTGGTTACAGCCCAGTCTTTACCCACAGCTTAAGTGGGGACCAAAACCTGTTTCACCCTGAAGCTAGCCATCTCTGTTGAAGGCTTCCTACAGTCCTTTGTGTGCAATTTCCATCCATTCTACTTGCTGCCGTACACCACCAGCCGCCTAGGATGATGACCATTTCTAACACATTGTGTTTCTCCTAAAATACCTTGTATACTCCTAGAGTCTGAGTGGCACTTGTGAATTCAAAGCCTCCCTGTGGATCACTCCCTGTTCCTTCTATGACATAAAACAAAAGCAGGGACTGCCACTTCTAAACCAACCTTGGAACACAGACTTCCTGTCACATTAAGAAAACCTGACGATTTGATACAGTTTTTCCCTGAGTGCCAGCAAGCTCACAGCTTGGCTTCCATCTTCCCACCTAGGGCATCTTCATCACACCATCCCATCTCCCTGCTGCCTCCATGCAGGAAGAGTGAATCGGGATTTGAGAAAAGTGTGACTACAATAACTCCAGCGTAACTAGTAGCAGAAGAAAGCCTGATGAGTAGGCATATATGCTTCCCATTTGCTCTCAATCTCTGTGTGTGGGGGATGGGGGTATAAATTTTAAAAACTTTTATAACAGAAATTTTCAAACATCCACAAAACTAAAGAGAATAAACTCCCAGGACCTCTGTTCTAGTTTCAACAAATATGCAAATTTTGCCATATTCTATATTCTTTTTACAAAGTATGCATGCCTTTTGAAATACTAACTTGGATACTTTTATTATTTGTCAAAATTGAACATATAAATAGAAGTATGTTAAATGCACATACACTGAAAGATAAAAAGTCCTTAGGAAACCAAGTGCAGCATGTTAAGCTAAGCCCTATTTGGGACTGTTCTTCCTTCCACGTGGCTGAGTAGAGCAGCACTCCGTACCCGTGTGCTATGACTCAGGAGGAATGTAAGCTCATATATATTAATATAAAGATTAATCGCATGCTCATCCTCAGGGCTGTGCACACACATTGTTGGTTAGAACAGCGCTCTGTACACATGTGTTCTGGCTCAGGAGGGATGTGAGACCATATATATTAATATAAAGGTTGACTGCATGCCTGTCCTCAGGGCTGTGCACCCATGTTGCTGTTTAGAGCAACACTCTGTACCCATGTGCTCCAACTCGGGGGATATGAGATCATATATATTAATATAAAGGTTAACTGCATCCCTAACTCAGGGTTTTGCACCCATGTTGCTGTTTAGAGCAGCACTCTGTATCTGTGTGCTCTGGCTCAGAGGGCATATGAGATCATATGTATGAAGGTTAACTGATCCTGCCTCAGGGCTGTGCACTCACATTGCAGCTCTCATCATTGTCCGGCCGGTGTGGGAGGATGAAGGAGGACACAGACAGGGGGCCATCACACTTGTCGGCGGGCTGCGTGAAGTCCAGGCAGCTGGTGATGATGCTGTAGTAATGGGTAGGCACAGGAATGGCACTGCCCTCCACGTACCTGGAGCAGAAAGGGAAAACCAGTCACAACCTAGGCAGAAGCTTTCTTCTTGGAATAGTGATCTGGGAAAATTGCCCAAGTCACTAAAACTAAGTTCTACTCCATGGAATCATCTTTCCCATTGAGGTGCTAGCCCACGTCTACGTCTTGGACATAATGCTTGCTCTACCTGGAACCCCTTGCCCCCTCAATCTGGCAGAGTGGAAAGAATATTCCAGGCAGAGATAGCAAGCGGCTTGATCCAAGCCTTGGAGGCAGTTCATAGTCAGTAGATTCATGCAGTAAAAATGAAAGGCTGGAAAAGCCAACAAAAGCCAAGTCGGTTGGCTCTGAGGCCTGGGTATGGAGTTTGGTCATTATTGTTTGGGGAGTGAGCCTGCCCTGAATGGTTTTATACTAGGAGCTGTCATTTGTTATTTGATCCATGTTTCAGGAAGATAGCTTACACAGAATTGGAGAAAATGACCAGAAGCAGAAGATTAGGAGCAAGGAGAATCAGAGAACTGTCAAGCTGACAGGAGTCAGGAGAGACAGAACTCAGTACAAAGAACTCATCTGCTAAAGGAGGTACTAAGGACTGGGTACTGGTGGTGAGGGCAGAGTATTAAAACCTTTGCCTGTAGAGCAAAATTCAGAAGTTCACAATCACTGACCTGGCTTTCTGTTCTCTTAATTTTATCATTTTCCAAATATTGAAATTATGATTGAACTACTAACTTAATTTTGGATAAAAACTATAACAATGATCAGCAATAAAATAAATGTTCAATTAAGATAAAATTTCTGAATGCCTGGGAAAAGAGTAAGATAATTTCTATTTTGTTAGTTATCTGTATTGTAAAAATAGCATTTTATTCTGTAATTACCTGAAACCACAAACCCTCTCATATTCTGGGCTGTTCTAGATTGTTCTATGCATGTAAAAAATAAAATAACAATTTATCTTGAGCTGGTTGTAAGTATCCTCGTGCCTTCTCTACTTGACTGTGGGTTCCTACGTGCACAAAGAATGACTTATCCTTTTACATGCCCAAGAGCACCAGAGAGGGGGATAGAGACATTCAGATACAACCCAAGTCTAGATGCGCTTTTCTATTGACATGTTCTGACCTAGAAAAATATAAGGGGTTATAAAAATACCCCCAGACAACTGAGATAAGTGGAAATTATCATCCAAAGCTACCCCATGGAGATAAATGGAAATGATCATCTTCCCACTGAAGAGTTGTTTAAGAAAAAATGACAAAAAATTTTTAAATCTTTTGATTCTTTTTCCTTCATGATATGAAAAAGTGTACTTATTTACCACAAAACACAAAATTCCATCCAACCACCAATGCCACATTTAATCAAAAGAACTGAAGAATTCAAAAATAGTTTCAAAGAGAAAAAGACTTTAGGGGGATCAGCTCTCCTCTAGTTTGTATGTATTTGGAAAATGTTTTTGAGTGAGATCATGGAACTGGAGAACCACACACTGAGTAGAAATGAAAAGCTTACTGTTTTATTTTGTCCTCCGTGTCATGCAAGCCATCATAGTCATAGTCAAAAATGGGTCCACTTATCACATTAACTCCATTTCTCTCTGAAGCATATTTCTTCACCAGTACCCTCTGGAAGTAATTCCAGACCCCTGTGCAAAGACAAAAATCAATTCTTCATGAATAAATCTCCTTGCTTTGGCTAAATTCTCTCAAGGATGTATTCCACAGACCAACAACCCTCACAAGCCAAGGGACACCAGAGTCACTGGGATCCATAAGGAGGGCTCACTCTGAAGTATCACCTGTGTGTGTTGTTCATAAGCCAGCACCAAAAACGACTTGGTGGAAAGCCCAGCCTTGGCCAGGCAGCCAGGGAAGGACTCCAGAGGAGGAGGCTACTGAGCTAAGAGCTGGAGGAAGGGTAAGTAGGTGGCATTTCCCAGGCAAAATGGGGAAGGTAGGACACACCAGGCAGAGGAAACAGAATGTGTCAAAGAAAAAGAACAGTATTCCCGAACCACGAAAAATAAGACCTTGCTCTACCTTGTCCTCCTTCATGATCTCATTGGTATGCCAGCTTCCAATGCTGTGTCTTTAGACCTGACCTTTCCACGGGTCTCCAGACGTGTTGGCCAACCACCCATTTCATAAGCCCCTGGAATGCCTAAGAGTCACATCAAGCAAATCACATTCCAACAGAATTGGGCCTCTTGTGAGGAGCTGTTACTCCCTTGCAGTCCATGCTCCATATAGCAGCCAGGTGGATCTTTCCACACTACAAATCAGATTCCTCTGTCTCTCTCTCCCTCTTTCTTTCTCTCCCTCTGTGTCTTAAACACACACATACATAACACCCATACATTCCAGATGATTTTTCATTGTAACTTGAATGAAACCCCAAGCCCATGCCATGGCCTCTTCCTGCCTCTGTGACTTACCTTCCTCCCCTCCCCGCTCAGGTGGGAGGCCTTCTTCCTGTCTCCCAGACTTGTCAAACTCTTCCTTTTGCCTGAAAAACTTGTTCCCTTGTCTGTGTATGTCTAGTTTCTTCTCTACAATTCATTTCTCACTATTGGTGTCACCCCCTGTGAAGACTTGCTTGTCCCCTCTGGCTGCAATTCACACGAAGCCCAACCATAGGGCAAAGGACAAGCAGAATGGAAAAGGAAGAAGATAAAGATAGGAATGACAGAAGAAGGCAGGAAAGGCAGGCAGTGAGTGGTTCTGAAACACTGACTCTAGTCCACCACACTCATCTACATGGACCAAGAGATTCCGGCTGCTCCATATTGTCTCTCCCCTCACCAAGGAGTGCTTGGCCATCTCTCTCGTATCTACTGCTCTTTGAACTTTTTGATGCCCCACTTTGAATGAGAATGGCAGAGCAGCCCACAGGGGCAAAATGCCTCAGATGATGATTTGTAGTAAAGAAAGAAGCCAGACAGTGAGGATGGAGTTCAGATGCTGACTCAAGCATTTTAAAAAATGGAGATGAGCCGGGCTCGGTGGCTCAGCCTGTAATCCTGCACCTTGGGAGGCTGAGGTGAGTGGACTGCCTGAGCCCGCGGGTTCGAGATCCGCCTGGGCAACTTGGCGAGACCTCATCTCACAATAAATCAAAAA